>NW_024062619.1:0-137618 GCF_006381635.1 Hibiscus syriacus | reverse complement strand
CTCTCAATTTTTTCTTCACAATTGGTGAAAGCCCTTAATTGGTTATTACTTAGTTCCATGGACTTGGGCTGAGTGCTAGATATGAGTATGCGTCTGACATGGATAATTGTATTTTATTGAGTATTCCCATATACTTGGAGGAATTTTGAAGGTCGTATCTGTGTGTCAAACACAAGTGTTGGAAACAGGGTACCTTGATAAAAATAAAGTGTCGAATCAACATAAGTAATAACTCCTTTTGTGTGATTGGTTTCTTTGTTTTTGTGTTAGTTAACATAGGAAACAAGGTTTGAATCTTTATTTTTACTTAGAAAAAATTATATCGCTAAGCGAAAGTAAGTGGGGGAGAGAGATTAGTGGTGATAATACTGAAAGAAAAATTGATGGTATTGAGGAAGAAAAGTGAATGGTTAAAATGATGTACAAAGACAACAGAATCTAGTTAACTAATGGAGTTGATTTTATGAAGTTTCTTTTAGTTGCTATTTGAGATGACAACTTGTTTCCGTCATCAACATATTCCAATTTACCAAGGAGAGGTTACATTTGGCACCTGTATGTATGCTGATCAACCATCTAAACTCGCAACTTGATGTGAACTGTAACTTCAGATGTATGTTCGAGTTTCGTAGACTTGCATCAAGTTGTTTCATAAAATGGAAGGTCAATTTGAACATATGATAAAGGAGATTCTTTCTCTTAGCAATATTTGATTAATAATCCCCTTTATTTTGTATTTTGCAATCTTTATATTTCAGCCTGCAAAGTGGTCCTTCAATTCACATACAGTTTTAAAGAACAGTGAGCAGCACCAAGGTATGCTGCACTCACTTTTCCTATCAAACAGAATTATTATTCCTTGAAAACAGGATTATTTTATTTGCATCTCTCCATCTTGTTGGTTTTCTGCAGTGTTAAGACTTGGAGTCTAAGTGAGATCATTAGTCTATTTATGTTTCCTTAACATCAATTCCGTCGTTTTATACTATCAAAATTACTTGTTACTTTAAGTGTAATTTGAGGGAGAAAATAATACGTTACAAAGTTATCCTAAAGTAACATCTTTGTGTTATTTATGGTGTAGCAATTTAAGTTGCCATGGCATTAACCATGTTTTAATCTATCACGTAGGGCTCCTGTATTTACTGAAGAAATTCTCGGTGGGGAGAATGCTGAAGGTGAAGTTGTGCAGCCACCTGAAAGGTCTTTTTGGGCTAAATATGTGAGTAGTCAAATTAATATAATCTAATTGTTTAGTTAGCCTACACCAAAATTTCTCAGTGTGATATGATTGAATTTGATGCATATCAGTGGATGTATTTGATCCCTCTGGGACTCATCGTCATGAATGCCGTAACTCAAGCAATGAATATGCCAGAGGAACAAGCTACCGGCCAGGTACCTGCTCAAGGACAGCATCAGCTGGAGCAGTCCAGCGTGGCCGAGTTCTGCTGCACGTAGAAGATGATCAGTAGGGTTGCCGCTATTTGTACCTTTTAATAATAAAGGGAATGAAGTTGAGATTGGTCTCTTCTAAGGTTCTTCAACTGCATGAATTGAAGATAATTATGAATGTTGTATACTTAACCGAAGCCATTTAAGACGAATTAGTGGCTCTGCTTTTTTGGTTAACCTCCCACCAAGGAAAATGACAATTGAATCATGTTGGATGTTTTAGCTTTGCAATTTTTTTTTTCTGGGTGTTTGGCAGGTCAGAAAAACCATGTCATAATAGTTTCTGGGATTTTGTATTATTAGCATTAGCACATAATTTGGGGTGGACCAAATTTAGTTGATCTTTCAAAAATATTTTTCAAGATCCGACCATTGACCCGCGACGTAAAATCATTCTACCTATATTTATGGGTTAATGAATAAATGTCACAATATTATGTGATGTTGAAATTATTATTATATTTATTTGATTAATTTTTTGTCATTATTGTTTCGGAAATCTAAGGTAAAAATATTTTTATGTTATTAAAATTTTATTTTAAGTGAATTTTGACACTTATTTTTCTAAAATATTTTTCATATCCAACATTGGTTTTTGCATGATTTTAAGAAAAAAATTTAACCTTTAAAAACATTTCAATATGTTATTTTAATATTCAATTAATTTACACAAATATTAGAACATGAGAAATTAAAGTGAAGTTTAGGGGTAACAAGGTAAAATATGTATAATTTATAGGGGAAATTATGCTTGAAGCTCATTTTTTAACACCGGCTAAAAATAGGACAAGATAAAATTTCACTTTTTTAAAAAAATAGTAAAATACATCACAGGTTACTCAATTACATAGGTTTGGTAACAGTGGAACCATTTTCTCTTCCAAAGTTATAATTTCATCACTCAATTAAAATATCATTGAACGTTCAAATTTAAAACATTTAAGTTTTGATAATAATAGTTTTAGTCACTACAATTTTTGTATCTATTAGTTTAGTCTTAACTCAAGAAATTCAATAAAATTAACCTTTCATATTTTTTAAAATTACATCAATTTAGTTCTTTTTATGATATTGTCAAATCAAGCAAGGATGTCAAGTCAAAACATTAGCTGGATAATTGTATTCTGTCACGGTGAGAAAATAACATGAAAGTAATACAACGTTTATAAGAGAAGAATAAATAATTTATGAGATAAACAAAAATTAAATTGATTCTTTTTTAAATATGAAAGGTTAAATTTATTGAATTGTTTCAAAGGTTAAATTGATAGAATATATAAGTTTTAGGGACTAAATTATATTTACTAGATCACACCATTATTCTATATAATATTTAATAGCCAAGGACATATTTATAATAAATTTTTAATTAAATGACTAAATTGTAATATTTTAAAAAATGACCTATTTGTCATCAAATAATTATGAATGACCTTCGATGTATTTTACTGATGAAAAAAATAACATTAAGAGTCAAAACGAAAATCCGGTTATAGTTCAGGGTCAATTTACCTATTAATCCGAAAAAAAATTACAGCGAAAATGAAAAAAACATAAATTTCTTCTTTCTCGGTGAAAAAATAATAACTCTGCAAATTTTCGGTTTTCGCAGAGATAGGGAGGGAGAGAGTTAACGTATTGTTACCCACGTAAGTGGCAATTACTTGGTTTGGCCGCGGCAATTGAACACGGTATGTGTAATCTTTTAATTTTCTTATAGATCTAATTGATTATTTTCGAGATCAAATCGCACAATTCTCTGGAGTTTCGGATTTGGATCTTATGCTTCATAGGAGGTCCCTTCATTCCCGTCGTTCTGTTGATGAAATGTCGGGAATGGGAACTTTGGAGCCTAAGAAAATTGAAAACTTACTGGTCGGTTTACTCGGATCAACTTTCGGGGTTTTTTTTTTGCTTTATTTTATTTCCATTGTTGCTAGCAGAACTATAGTCCGAAAGGTCCCGCAAAGGGGAAGAAAACAGAAGGAGCAAAATACATGATTTTTAAATGCTGAACTCAAATTATTGTAATTTGTGCGGAATGTATTTTAGTCTTATGGTAGGCCAAAACGGAACGATTTTTTTTTGTTGAAAAAAGGTACTTTGTATTGAAAACGGAACGAAATAATGTTTGGTTCTCGCAAATGGGTGGGTTGAAAACCATCTAATTCATTTTTTGCTAATTATTAAATTCTAATGGCCTTTTGCAACATCATGCACTTTTTATCGAAGATCTCTTGTTAATGCAATCGGGGAAATGAGACAGATAATTGGAGATCAAAATAATATTCCTGGATCTAATCTTGTTAGATGTTTATATTTAGGCTGAGTGAGGAAAAAATTTCCAATCTAATAATTAAGTGCTTGGGTTTTATTATCACCTTCATGGCCTAAGCCTAATTATTGCATTCAAAAAATTCCATCTCTCCTCTTTTCCATCCCATCCTTGATACTTCCACCTAGCCGGACTTGAATTGTATTTTATGCTACGAGACACAGTAATTGAGACTTTTAAAGATATATTGTTTAGATGTTCATTTTCGGTAAAACTAGTGAGAGTTTCTTGTTTCTTAGATTTTTTATTCTATGCAATTGCTTTTGCCACCTTTTTCTGTGTTTGCATTTCTTTTTTTCTACTCAGACACAATCATGCAGGGCTTTTGCTGCTAAATATTAAGTATAAGCAATGTGAGCTTAAATTGCACAATTACAATGTTAGATTTTCTTCTGATCAATGTATAGTATTTCCATGATCACATTTCTTGGCCAAGGGACTCAAAATATTCGATTTTTATAGTTGGCAATGCTGTGAATTAAGAACCCTTTTCCAATTATCTGCCCCAAAATCTTATTCACTAATGAGATACGGTTTTTTCATCACCAAAGTGGTGGCTTGGGTTTAATTTACTTAAACCTTAAATCTTTGCAATTTTTGTCTGTTTTAGTAAGTTTTAACCGATTAAATTTTATTTTTCCCTTTATTGCAGGAAATTAACTTGTGTCTAAAAATCCTTGAACCGGAATATTGAATTGGATCTAGAATTTTATAGGTAAGGCAAGTGAGGCAAGAATAGAATCTATCGAACCTAAATCACAACAGTTGTTAATGAAGAAGCTGATTGTTTCGTATGTCTCAGGTAAAAGTATAGTATTTCACTGTACAAGTTAAAGCATTCAAAATTCAGCGACCAAGTTCAGGGGGTGATTGCCCCAGACTAGGGAGTACCCTTTTCCAGCTGCCCGGGGGGTGAACTCTGCTAGTGCCATGATGAAGGGAGATGACGTCGAGACTGGTAATTTGGGGCCTTACCCAGATAGGCCAAGGACATTTCCAAACATGCGTAGTAAACCATATACCCCTTGGTAAGGATCTTATGTTTGTCTCAGTTCAGTGTGTGGTTTGTTAGATGTGGATGAGTGTGGATTGGAATTCTTGGCCATGATGTCTTGCTTCCTTCTCATTTTCGTTTTTGATATTTTAGGAGTATTTTTTATTCTGCATTTGTTGTTGCCAATACCTGGTTAAAATTTTTGGAAACGAGGAATTATTTAATCTTTTATGATATCAAGTTTTTTATTGGACGGATCACTTTTTTCATTTTCAGTTTGTAGAGGCATTGGAATCGTTTAATAGTTCCATATTAAGCATATTTTATCCATATACTATCAGTGAGCAGAGATATTTGAAACTGTACATTCAGCAATTAGTTGAAGGCTTCCATGGTGAGAATGTTCATTCTAACATTTCTTCTCTAGCTCAATTGATATTTCAAATATTGTTATGATGTCCGCAAAATAAATCCTGATTCTTTTTTCCATACTGTTCCTTCTCAACTGCAAATAAGATCCTTGACTATTATCTTGTGGATATATATGGTCAACCTTCTATCAAAAAAAAATATATATGGTCAACCGGTTGCTGTTTTTGGTGTTATGGTGTTTATTACAGTTGTAGTGTTATTAAACATAAAATAGAAAAAAATATCCTCGCTTAGAATTTTTGGGGTGTAGCATATAAAAGGAAAAGAAATTTAGCATGGGCTTCACAGAGACTGCTGAATTGATGTGAATGGCAGTATGACTAGTTGGCAGAGTTAAGCAAACAAGTTAATAAAAATTCACAGTTGAATTTTAGTAAAAAAATAAGCAGTGATGCAGGATCCTTTTCCTTTTAATTTCTATGCTCTCGCCTAGCTAAGCATATATTTAATCTTTCTCTCCTCTTGCCATCTGGAACACTCTTTTTCTTATGTGTTCTTTAGTTGACTAATTCATTTCTGCAGATTTTTCGAATTCTCAGGGGAATAAATGTTCGTGTTCTTGCCATACTTCTCCTTTTTGGCTTCGGATATGTCTTTTACATTGGGGCAAGTACTTCTCCAATCATTGTTTTTGTCTTCTCAGTTTGCATTGTCAGCTTCCTTTTGTCAATCTATCTCACAAAGTGGGTCCTTTCCAAGGATGAAGGGCCTCCAGAGATGGTTCAGGTAAATTTCTCTGGGTAAAACTTCATAAAGTCATAATCTCAAGCTTTCTTATGCTCCTGGAAAAATTGTATTAGATGCTTCTCTAGAATTTTTAAATTTAACGTTTATCCAAATTGAAATGTCTTTTATATATTGAGTGTTATTTTGCTATTGGTTATTTAGAATACTTTATTCACAGCACCTATTAAATTTTTTACAATTTTATGCTTTAATTTACAACAATCATATCTGATGAGTGTTAGCGTTTGATCTAAGGTTTGATCAGAAATATTAACGACGGAGGACAGTTGTTGAATGAAATTCTAAGGCGCTCTTTTCCTCCTTCCAATGATTAAGGAGCTTTCTTCAAGCTCCATTAATTAAGAAGAGGTTTTTAATGAGGCCTTCAATTCTTATAAAAAAAAATAGTGTCAAAATGAAAGAAGACAAATAAGTTTATTTATTAATATTCCTAATTAGAATGATATATTTAGCAAGTCATGTTGCAATTAAAAGTACTTAATTCTAGTTTCCTTAATCATAAATTCTACAAGTTAATTTTAGTTTCTTAGTTTACTACAATAAAACCCTATGGAGATTATTTCAATCTATGGAGATTTGAAACCTCTTTCTAACAAGTCTAAGGTTAGCAGCTCCCTAACGAATTCCATATTTTATTAATCTAGGGTCTTCACAAGCTAGGAACCGAGACAAGGTTAAACTTTACCAATCGAAGTAGGTTCCCGTCAATTGTTGGATGACTCGATCCAACCCGTGAACATAACAAAGTATACACAGAACTAGAAAAATGTATGCTTCTTCATTATCTGCATATGGAGCAAGATAAATTCTTAAGGCAAAGAACACCATACTTTCTTACTGCTTTGTATAATTACATATCCTAATAAAGAGAGGTAGGCTCCCTATTGTTTATATCTTCATGTTAACCTTTACAATGGAACTGAGAACTTATTGCTTTTGATCAATCTCCTGATAGACTTTTATTGAGCTTATCGTTTTATTTCTAGAGATCAGAGGCTATACGTGATGGAGCAGAAGGATTCTTCAGGACACAGTATGATACTATCTCCAAGATGGCAGTGTTGCTAGCGCTAGTGATCCTTGGCATATTTGTTTCGAAATACAACTCCCCAACAAGAATCCTCAGGCTTAGGAAGGTTGTGAATCTTGTGATATATATGAACATTATGTAAAATAGCATATTCTTTTTCTTTACCCTTGTGATAAATATGATTATTTGCAGGGTGACATCTGCATGTATCACTGTTGCTGCATTTCTTCTGGGGGCTCTATGTTCAGGTGTTGCTGGGTATGTTGGGATGTGGGTATCAGTTCGTGCAAATGTCCGAGTCTCCAGTGCTGCAAGACGGTCAGCAAGAGAAGCATTGCAGGTTGTATCCTTTTTAAATTTCAAAGTTTTTTATGAAAGCTTGCAGTTTTGACTGCTAAGTGCAATCATATCATGCAGATAGCTGTCCGTGCTGGTTTTTCTGCCTTGGGGTGGTTGGTATGGCTGTGATTGGTATAGCCATCCTTTATGCAGCATTTTATGTTTGGCTGGAAGTGGATTCACCTGGTTCAATGAAGTCACAGATTGTATGTAATTAATTTCCTTATTCCTTTTATGTTTGAGGCCTTCTATTCCTATCAAAAAAAAATTAATGCACTTTGTGCAGATGGATATACTTATTACATTGTTCTTGCCTTTTCCTACATATGTTGGTATATTGAGAACATGTTGATATTCTTGAATGTTCATCTTCTCTTTGCAAATGTTGGTTGAGTGTATAAGCATGATTTTTTGTTTTTCCTCATTTTTGTGAAAGTGGATAGCAGTTAGTTCTCTTGGCTATCTAAGATTGGTCATGTCTTACAAATTCATCAAGTGTGATCTTTATTTTTAAAGCAGCTATACTGGCGTTTTATTTTTTGATAAGAAATAGGCCTCGTTAAAAACCCCCTTCTTAACCGTTAAGCTACAAAGTATCTTAACGGGCACTGGAAGGAGGAAACGAGTGCCCAAAATTTATTAAATCCACAAAAGTACAACCTAGGTAAACATTCCCTAGATTACAACCTTACTCATAAACTCCTATCCCATGACAGGATAATAACACTCCCAACAAACACCAAAAAACGAACACAAAACACAGCTAAACATTACCCATTCCCGCCGTAGCTAAACTATCAGCTTCACAATTACTTCTCTTCACAAACCTTAGTAACACATTGTAAACCAACACAGTCCTAGCTAATTCTTTTACCAGAATGCTAAAAACAGCAGAACAGCAGGACAACACTACAGCAGGACAACACTCTGGATTTTTAATCCAATTCACAGCAACCAAAGAATCGCTCTCCAAGATGAGACTCCCCTTGTCTTTCCACTTCGAATCCAAAACATTCAGTCCTGCTTGAATAGCTTTGAGTTCAGCCAGGACCAGGTCTAGACGTGACCGAGAAAGACCCCAGCTGCTTACCTTCTGAGTCCCTGATCAACCCACCAATACCACTGCACCTCCAATCACAGCCCACTGCCCCATCCACATTTACTTTAAACCAGCCCGAAGGGGGAGGAAACCAACCTATCAAAGGAGGAAATTTCTTCAACGAACCCTTGTGCAAATCTGCCAAATTAAGGTCACCTAAAAGAAGATCAAAAGCAACTGGAAACCCAAACTTCTTCGCCAAGAACCAAGCAGCCACCCTATATCTAACCAGAAAACACAAATAGGTAAGATCCAACCTTCCATTTCCAAAACCAATTTATTCCTACATAACCAAACAGACCACATAACTGCTCCTGGAATAAATTTCCAAATCTCGGAATACGGAAAAAAATCAAACCACACGGAAAAGAATTATTGGGACTATTTGGCAAGGCAGTACATACATTCCACATCCTCAAGAACCGCACCCACACACCCCAAACTAATCTGCAGAGAAGAATAAATGACAAACCGACTCCACATCCGACCCACACAACGGGCAAAGAGGATCATCAATTCCGCTAACACCTCGCCTAATCAAGGAAGACTTAACTGCCTTACAACGACCCACATTTAGTTATATCTGTAAATGACGTTTACTACTTACAATGGATCTTTGACTGCCCATGATTTTCTTATTAATTTTTTTTATAAGAATTTCAGGCCTCATTAAAAACCCCCTTCTTGATTAATTGATCTTTTAGGAAAGCTCCTTAATCATCGGAAGGTGGAAATAGTGCCTTAGGATTTTATTCATCAAAGACAAAGTACATAAAATACAGCCATAAGACAAAATAACAAAACCTAAAAAATTACAGAACGTAGAAAGCAAAACCCCAATGCGACCAGAACTCCCTTAAACAACACCAAAACTGACTCGGCCCCAACAACCTCAATAGACCACCAACCCTACTGCAAAACCTCTAAGGCAACCTTCATTCATCATCCAATCCCCTGTTTAGCTAAAGTATCAGCCTCACAATTGCAGCTCCTCGGGATATGTCTAATAATGATCTCCCTTTAGGGAAGCAATTTTCTGAACCAACGAACTAAAAAAACTAGGAGATGATGTCGGCAGCAAAATCCAATCCACTACTGATTTACAATCACTCTCTATAATTAACCTTCCCTTCCTCGCCCAATCCGACGAGAGAAAAAAGTCAATGCCTTTCTCAATGGCTTTCAGCTCAGCAGTGGTGGAGGACCTGGTCCAACAGCGTGCGAGAAGGACCCAAGAATTTTACTTTCTGAATCTCTTAAAATGCCCCCATTCCCCCTAGCAGCCCGTCCCCACTGACTTCCCCATCAACGTTAACTTTGAAAAAATGAAGTGGAGGAGGAAGCCAGCCCTGGACCTTCATCCTTTTACGGTTCCTAGTATGGTGCTTGTCTGCAAGTGTAGGGTCCCCAACAAGGGAGTCTACCTGAATAAAGACGTCCGCCAGGAACCATTTAGCCAATCTAAATCTACAAATGAAGAAAAGAGTATGGCTGTCCAGTTCCCAATCATCGAAAACCACCGAGTTTCTAGCCTTCCATAATGACCATAGAACTACACCCGGTATAAAGCTCCATATTAGAGAATTTGGCCTCATGTCCGACCAAGAGCACAGCAAAGAGACTGGGTCTTTAGGTAAGACTGACGAGACTTCCCATAACCTCCAAAAACTGCTCCATAGGTCCCATGCTACCAAACACGATATGAACAAGTGCTGAACTGTTTCTTCCTGTTGAGCACAAAACGGACAAGAGACCTCCTCCAATGGAACACCTCTCCTTGTCAACTCCGTTCTAACTGCCAATCTTTGATGAGAGACCTGCCACAGAAAAGTTTCGACTCTTGGGGGAGCCAAACCTGACCAAACGAACCTTTTCCACTTGAAACTACCCCCTGAATTTGTAGAAAGAGTCAACCTACATGCTTTAGCAGTGAACAGTCCATCTCCTTTCCCCGACCACGCCAGAAAATCATCCACCGATTCAGACAGACCAACATTTTCCAATAATGACATCAATTGAATCCAGTAATCCAGCTCCCAATCACATAGATTCCTTCTCGTTTGAATATTCCAAATCCATCTATTGCTCAAGAAACTGCCAAACTCAAAAACTTTTCCCCACTTGTTATTGGAAAGAACATAGATCCTTGGAAATTGATTCTTTAAAGAATCCTCATATAGCCAAACATCATGCCAGAATACAATAGACTTGCCATTGCCTACTTGAATCTTCGAGTGAGATCGCAAACCATGATCAATTGCATCCTCTGCCAAATAGTTTCTTGTAATACCCTTCCATATCTAAGAATCCGAAGGAGAGACTACCTTTTTGAGGTCTAAAGACAGATTACTCACATTATGTTTACTGCAAATCATGTTCTTCCAAAGAGTGTCATTTTCATTTGCGAACTTCCATACCCATTTACCTAGCAACACTCTGTTAGCGAAATTCAGATCCAAGATTCCCAAACCTCCCTCCTCGAAGGGTTGACAAACCCTTTTCCAATTCACCCAGTGAATTCGACTTTTTGAAGAACCTTCCCCCCACAAAAAGTTGACCATAAGAGAATTTAACTTCCTATAAACCTTACTCGGGATTCTGAAAACAGAGAGGTAGAAAATCGGCAAGGAGGACAGAACTGATTTTATCAACACCAATCTGCCCGCCATAGATAGTGTGGAAGCTTTCCATCCGGATAACTTTTTGATGAAACTCTGAAAGACTGGCTCCCAAACAGCCTCTGAATTTCTCTTTGCACCTAATGGTAAACCTAAATATACTGTGGGCAGAACACCTACTGCGCAACCAGCCTCCTTAGCCCATTCATTTAATACATCGTCATCCACATTAATTCCATACAAATTACTCTTCGACAAATTCAAACGGAGTCCAGTCATTAGGCTAAAAATCCTCAAGACTCTCTTAATATTGAGAATATAGGTAGGTGAATCTCGGCAAAACAAAATCAGGTCGTCAGCAAATTGTAAATGGGTTAAATTAAAGGAAACCGATCTTCCAAAAGCAAAACCCTGAAAAAGTCCCACATCCGCTGCTTTCACTAACATACGATTTAACAGTTCCCCCACTAAATTAAACAAGAGAGGAGACAAACTGCATCCTTGTCTCAACCCTTTGCCCATCGAGAACTCCTTTGTAGGAGAGCCATTCACTAACACCGAAATTGACGCCGTGGAGAGGCAACATTTTATCCAGGAAACCCATCTCTCCCCAAAGCCCATGACTCTCAATAATCTAAAGATAATTGGCCATTCAACCGTGTCATACGCCCTCTGAAAGTCGGCTTTGAAAACTACCCCTTTTAGCCCTTGCTTCCTCCAATAATCTATGCCTTCGTTTGCAAGAAAAGCACAATCTAAAAGCTGTCTCCCCGGAATAAATGCAAATTGTGAAGGGCTCACAATATCTTGAATCACTGAAACTAGTCTCCTTGCTAAAACTAGTCTCCTTGCTAAAACTTTGGAAATGATTTTATAGAGACTGCCAACGAGACTTAAAGGTCTATAATCTTCAATTACTTCCGAATTGTTTTTCTTTGGGATCAGAGAAATGAACGCATGATTGACCCCATGATCCCATTTTCTCCCACAATAAAAATCCTCCATAAACTTCATGAGTTGCCCCTTCATAGTTGGCCAGAATTTCTTGAAAAAACCCATCGTAAACCCATCGAGACCTGATGCTTTAGAACTGTCCGAAGAGAAAATAGCCTCCCTTACTTCCTCCTCTGAAAACATAACCTCCAGGCTATTCCTTTGATCTCCTCTCAATTTAGCAAATTTTAAATTCAAGTTCTCCACCTCTAAAAAATCTTTAGAGTTATAGGCTTTCTTAAAGAACTGGGAGACATAATCTTTAATCAGCACTGGATCTATCATCACCTCCCCATCCACTTTCAATGTCGAAATGGTGTTGAATTTGTTTCTGTTTACAACACATAGGTGGAAGAACCTCGTGTTTCTATCCCCATCATTTATCCATTTCGCCCTTGACATTTGAAACCAAATACTTTCTTCAATTCTATGCAATTTCCAGAGCTCTTTTCTGGATGACAGAAGTTGTTTCCAGTCAAAAGTAGAAGGCCCACTGCCTTGCGCCTTAATTTCCAAATCATTTATTTTGCTCTCCAACCCTGTAATAGCTTCAGATATCCCCTGTTTATTTCTGAATGGCCATTCCTTGATACGTTTCTTAGTTCCTTTTAATACACTGTAAATTCCTCTTCCTCTATCTTCAACCCGATCTGACATTGCATTCTGAACCATATCTACAAAACCATCTTCCTCCATCATATAATTAAAGAACCGAAAAGGTTTAGGGCCCCATTTTTTCACATCTTCAACCAATAGTATCGGGTTGTGATCAGAGAGAGATCTAGGAAGCAATTTCTGAACAGACTTGGTGATGCAGCTTAAGAAGCTGCTACTCAATAAGAACCGATCAAGCCTTACCCAAGTAGTGCTTCTCTATTATTACCCCAAGTGAAAGTGCCACCTGCCAAAGGAAGATCTATTAAATTTGATTGTTGCAAGAAATTCCTTAGCAGACCCATTGAATGCCAATTTTGTGAGGCACCACTCTTCTCCTCTTGGTCGAGATAAGCATTAAAATCTCCCCTGATGCAAATTGGCAGATTAACAGAGTGAACATAACTCAACGTTGCCTGAAAAATCCTCCTTTCTTCCTCTACAGAAGGACCATACACATTAATAATAACACATTCTACTTTAGACACCTTGAACTTCCCTGTTAACACCTGAAATCTACTTTGATTATACACCTTGCTTACCTCATAAGCATTTTCATTCCACAAACACAACAATCCATCGGCTGACCCATCCGCTGGCTGGAAACTTTCTCCCATCAACAGCTTTCCTCCTAATTTCCTTCTAAGCCCCTTCTTGTTTTTACTCAGTTTTGTCTCCTGTAAAAGCAATATGACCGGTTTGTTCTTATTTACAAGTCTCGACACCCCTCTAATTTTTTCCTTTCTTCGTAAGCCCCTAACATTCCACGAAATAATATTACATTCCAACATATACATTTCAAGCCCAAACCTTCGAGGAAGCAAGTAACTAACTCACTTAGCAGCTTCATTTGCCACCCCTGCCCCTTCCTCCATCTTCCTAATTTTATCAATAAAAGCCTCCCTCCCTTCCTTGAAAGAAATGCCTAAACTCTGACAGACTTCCCAAGTATTCAATGCTTCCTCAAGAACTTTAGAGAAGGAACAAGAGTAGACTGTAGATACATCTGCATTAGCCAGAGCTTCTGAGATTAAACCTCTTCTCTTCTTTCTGTATTTTCTCCGATTCCTAGAAGCAATAACCTGATCTGCCATCCCACTTACTGGAGAAATGCTGCTACTAATAGGGCCCATAGGCTTGTTATGACCATGGGCAGAAACAGTAGTATCCTTATCCTGACCCCTAACCCCTGAAGCTGATGAAAATTGCTTAGAATTATGAAGTACCCAGCCTGTTCTGACTGTGCTTATGAATATTTGCTGAACATAACCAAACTTGTCTTGTTTTTGACCTTCTGTAGACCCTCGCAAAACGTCCGCAACCCCTCAATCCTTCAGAAGTCTTACTTATTGACAGGCCTTTAGATACCTGATATCCTAATCTCCATCTCCTACAACTCTTCACCTTTGCATTTCTGTTGACCTTATTAGACTTACTTCCTTTGTCACCCATATCAAAAACCTCAACTTCCTGAATGCCTTCATTCTCTTCCTCTACCATGATACTGTTCTCCTCATATGTTTCAGAATGTGTTTGGTCCTGTAAATGGCTTTCATTGTCCGCAGGACATCGCTGGGCTAGTGAAACACACCCATACTGCTCAGGCCCAAACACCTCAGATCTACCCGTTTTATACTTAATCCCACAATCTTTGACAACTTTTTCTTGTCCCGAGGAGCCACCTTCCACTCTGAACACCTTTTTCCTTCCAACAGCTGGAACACCCGACACTTTCTGCATACTTTTCGCCTCACCTAGTACTGTCCCCTCATCCCAATGGTTAGCCCCTGTAATATTATTGGCTTCCACGTTAAAATTCAAATTATCATCGGTCATTGTGTCATCCCCATGAGAAGCACCTTTAGCCCGTGCTTCTTGTCTATTCTGAGCATCTGACATCTTCTGGAAATTCAACTGCCCTTGCTGACCTTCTCTATCATCCCCTTTGCTCCCTTCCGATGAAGTCTTCTCTCCCTGGTCAACTCGTTCTTCCACAGAGCCTTCTTCTACCTCCCCCTCATCAAGCTCAGGAAGAACTCATCACAGCCTTCCACTTTAATCTTAATAAAAAAGATCTACCATAAGTATTAATGATTTCCTGGGGCGGAATATCGAACGGGCTTTCCACTCTTAACAGCAAATGAGCCACCCTGCAGTCCACTCTTTGAGTCGTTTGATCTTGAATCTTCACTAACTTGCCCCATCTCGCAGCCAAACTAGAAAAGAATGAAACTGACCAGCAATTTAAAGGAACACCCATCAAGGATACTGCACAGAAAGGTAATGGAACGCCCTTCTCCTCCATGACAGGCTCCAGCCTTTCAAACCAGAAAGACAATGCCTCCCATTTGTCCTCCACCGCTGCGATTTTCTCCTCCACAGACTTAAATACAATCAGACATGCATTTCTCTCAAAACCCCACCTTATCACCTTGACATTAAAACCCTCAGTCCTTAAACCTCTTTGCACAAGCTCAACTTCGAAAATCTGCTTGTATATACCAGTTAGAGATGATCTTAACCAAGTCCTTTCTTCCATTGGAATATGAACTTCCAAAGGCTTCTTAACCTCCCTCGTATCTCCACATCTATTCCTCTGCTGACCCTCAGTATTATCCCTTCCCACTACCGCATCCTTGTAAGATCTTCCATCATGATATTTACTTAGCAACTCCCTCCTCCTCGCCTCAACTTGGACTGTTGATCTCTTCCCTCTCAGCTCCACTTCTCTGGCAACTCCGCACCCCACTCCTTTAGCTCGCTCTCGGCCACGCGGATAACTTCTCTTCTGGTATTTCGCAATCGACACCGATATCCTCCTTCCATCTACCACAACATTATTCATCCTATCCTTTCCATTGAACAGATCCTCCTTACAAGCAAAATGCACAAAAGCGAATGTATAATCCTTGTACTTTGGTCTCCTATTAACGAACGGAATAAACACTTTGATCACCTTGCCGAAATAGCTAAAACGTTCCCATAAAACGCTTCTATGCACTCTCCTACTAAGATTATCTATGAAAGCTACCCATGCTCCTTCTCCAGGCAGTGCTCCGCCTCTGTCAGAAGAACCCAAACCAAGCTCCACGATCGCTCTCTCACTAGTTTTCTCACTCATGTTTTTTTTAAAGCAAAGCTTTTTCTGTTAATAACTTGATTTTTTTTAATCCGAAAAGGAGGACAAGGAGCAATTATCACAGGTCAATAATGGAGCTTTTCACATTCCTCACAAGAGCTGATAGTGCTAGCTTCTTTCCTTCATGTCTTACTAGTATATTTTTCTTATTAATGAAGAGAATACCAAATATCTCTATTCTGGACTCACATTTTTGCTTTGAAAATAATTGTTATATGCTTAATGTCTTAATTCTTATGCATGATTTATTGGTGTTGGTAACATGGTATTCTTTATTCTTGACATTTTGTTGCATTTAGTGGGTGTTGGTAACATGGAATTCTTTATTCTTGATGTATTGTTGGTAACATCTAGTCTTTGCTTTCTGCAAATTTCTGTATTTTTTATGACAGTTCATATTGGTTAACTGTCTTACATGAACAGTTGTTTCCACGTAGACAATTCAGGTGCTTGCTGGCTTGCATTGCCTAAGTGATCTCTATATGCATATACACTTGTATGCATGTGGATTGTATGCAGACATGGATATATTTGGACTGTGGCTGTTGATTCTATGTTCACCTTAAACTAGCATTTCATGGGTTTTAGAATCAATAGTGCTGGCGACTCCTTGATTGATGTTGTTTATTTCTTTCAGTGCCTCTTCTTCTCGTGGGATATGGTTTTGGAGCTTCATTTGTTGCCCTGTTTGCTCAATTGGGTGGTGGAATATATACAAAAGCAGCTGATGTCGGGGCAGATCTTGTTGGAAAAGTAGAACAAGGAATACCTGAAGATGATCCTAGAAACCCGGCTGTAATTGCAGATCTGGTATTGGATTTCAACTTCATCAAGTTCCTTATTTGAATTGATGCTTAAGATATATAGTTAATCATTTTGGAGTCAGAAATAACATGACTTTAGTCTCCTCAAATTATTGTTTAGTTTTGAGTTGACAAAATGAGCATGTATAGCTTGTGCATATGTCATGTAATTTCCTGTTCTATATAATGAATTTTTCATTTATGAGCTGGACTGAAGGTTTATAGTTGTAGGAGTTGACCATATGGGTGTTCATTGAAATAAAATTTTGAAGCTATATTTTGAAAGCAATTGTGATTCTGTTAAATATTTAACAAGGATAGCAGAACTCTATGCAAGTTATAGGGGGATATGTTTGTACTTGACTTTGCACATAATTATTAAAACCCTTCTCAGATTCAAATACACGTGTGTTTGAGAGGGAGCATAAAATTTACATTTTGATTTTGTTTCGAAATCTATCTTACTTTACGATAAAGAATTGAACCTTCTAGTTTTAGGGAAAACTGAAGTAATTTATTTGAAAATTTTATTGGTTGAATGAAGGTCAATATTGGAAGGTGACTGAACATATCTATTGCGAACCAAAATTGGAAGAAGTGTGACCAAATTTACAACAATAATGATTCTGCTATATCTTTATTTCTTTATTTATATTTTTTATGTGTTTTCTCTAATTTATCTCGGCCATTATGTTTGTGACTTGAATCTTTCTTTTTGTACTGAAGGTTGGGGACAATGTTGGTGATTGTGCTGCACGAGGTGCAGATCTTTTTGAAAGCATTGCAGCTGAGATAATTAGTGCCATGATACTTGGTGGAACAATGGCTCAGCGGTGTAAAATTGAAGGTGGGTTCAAGTTTCTTCTCATTTTTATGGAGTTTTAACATATTTTTACTGTTGCATCTTGTGAATGTCATGTCTTAACAATGCCAGTTGACAACTGCAAAAATAGAATATATATTTTTTAATAAATTTACCATGAACCGAGATGAAAGCTAAAACTTTCGTGACCAGTACAAGGAAATCAAAATCTGCGGTATGTTGATATAAAAAGAAGCTTTCTTGTATCCTGATGTTTCAGTATGTAAGTAGTGTTATTCGGCTGTTAGCTAATGTTCGAGAGAAACAAATTAGAATATATCTCTAACTGGTAGTGTTCAGGAATCTCTAGTCTTGATTGCTAACTTTTTACACCATCTGTACTACAAACAGCAAAACTGTGCATCCGGTATGGTGTTATAACTAAGCTTGTTGGTTCTGAGAGTATGTCCATTGATTATAGTTATATTAAAGGTTCAGGCCTTCCAAAACATAACTAAGAGACGGCTTGAAAAACATTTCCTGTAAATTTGCTAGTTTGGTTATTTCAATTTACTTTTCTTTGGCAATGACATATTCATTATGTTGAGGATTTTTTGGGGTTGCCCCTTCTTCGATATTAATGCAGACCCTTCTGGCTTCATCCTGTTTCCTCTTGTCGTGCACTCATTTGACCTGGTGGTATCATCGATTGGAATACTTTCAATTAGGGTTACACGTGACTCCGGTGTGAAAGTTCCACTAGAGGATCCAATGGCAATCCTTCAGAAAGGATACTCTGTTACAATAGTTTTGGCTGTTCTGACATTTGCTGGGGTAATGTCATCTGCAATATTTTTTTTGTTTTCTCGTGTCAAATATTGAAATCTTGACATTTATATTGCTCTTTTTTGGTTGAAAGCTCATTTGGGACTTGTTCTTTTTCTGAAATTATTGCAGTCTACTCGGTGGTTGCTTTTTACCGAACAAGCACCTTCTGCATGGTTGAACTTTTATTTATGTGGGCTAGTTGGTATTATTACAGCCTATGTTTTTGTCTGGATAACGAATATTACACTGACTACAAGCATGAGCCTGTACGCACATTAGCTCTTTCTAGCTCTACGGGACATGGGACTAACATATTGCCGGAGTCAGTTTGGGCCTGGAATCGACAGCACTTCCTGTTCTTGTGATAAGTATAGCTATTATTTCTGCTTTTTGGCTGGGTCAAACCTCAGGGCTTGTGGACGAAACAGGAAGTCCAACTGGTGGGTTGTTTGGAACAGCTGTAGCAACAATGGGAATGCTCAGCACCGCGGCCTATATTCTAACCATGGATATGTTTGGTCCGATAGCTGATAATGCTGGCGGAATTGTAGAGATGAGTCAGCAGGTATTATATGGTTGATTCTCTAGATTCTTCTGTTACCAATCTGTATATTGCAGTTTCTTCTTTTTGGATTGTTTGAATTAGCCGTTGATGCCTTGTACAGCCCGAGAGCGTGCGGGAGATCACTGATGTTCTTGATGCTGTTGGGAACACTACAAAAGCTACCACCAAGGGTTTTGCCATTGGATCTGCAGCACTTGCTTCTTTTCTTCTGTTTAGTGCATATATGGATGAGGTTTCATCTTTTGCACATGAATCTTTTAAACAGGTCTGGTCTGTGTTTCTTCATTAACGAAGGCAGTATATGGTTTACCACTCATTTGCTACTTTTTTTCTACTTCTGAATAAAAGAAGCAATGATTGAATAATTTACTAAAAGAAAAATGCATGGTTTTACTTGTAAGCACAATAATTGTGTTCGAATTGGTGTTTCTGAGAAAGGGAAAATAATGGTGAAAAGATGTAAAAAGTGGCAATGAATGGAACCTCAGGTTAGTTAATCTGCAAAGTTTTTCATTTTTTCTTTTCTAACATTTATATTTTGAATAAACTTTCAGGTTGATATCGCCATTCCTGAGGTTTTTGTTGGTGGATTGTTGGGCTTCATGCTTATTTTCTTATTTAGTGCATGGGCCTGTGCTGCAGTTGGCCGAACTGCACAGGAGGTTGTTAGGGAAGTAAGAAGACAATTTATTGAGAGGCCTGGTATCATGGTGGGTTTATGATTTCAATTGTCTTTTACAGTGTACTTTAACATCTAGCTTTTCTATTATATTTGAATCAAACGCAACCCAGAGAAATTGTTAAGTTATTTCTTATCCAACCCAGAGAAATTGTTAAGTTATTTCTTATCTGGATAAATGAATCATGAGAGAAGTGACAAGAAGAGCAAAAAGATGCAGCTGCAATCTTTGTTCCATAGTTCACTTTTGAAGTCTCTTTCCAAAAGTATAAAGATGTGAGGGAGATCTATGATTTTCTATTATCATTTTTCTGATCATTAAGTTCCGATGCAAACAAATGTGAAATAATTGAAAATTGCATTAAATCATATTTATTTATTATACTTTGTGTCATCTATCTAGTGTGAACATTTATGCTTTTTTTTTTTTGTCGAATTTGCTGCAGGACTACAAGGAGAAACCAGATTATGGTCGCTGTGTTGCTATTGTGGCATCTGCATCTTTGAGGGAGATGATAAAACCGGGTGCTTTGGCAATAGTATCACCAATTGTAGTTGGTACGTTAATTGCTCTTTGCTGATTTTTTTTTTTTTGATAAGATCTGAAGGCCTCATTAAAAATCACCTTCTTGATTAATGGAGTTAATGTGTAAACTCCTTAATCAACTGAAGATGGAAAAGAGTGCCTTATAACTTTATTGAATAAAGTAGGAATTACAGCCTATAGGAAGAAAACCCTAACCCTTACAAATAATCACTCGAAAACAAAATACATAAAATTCAGCCTATACCAGCTTTTGCTAAGGCATCAGCCTCCATGTTAGCTGTTCTTGTAACCCATCTAACAAATCCCCCACAAAACCTAAGTTTAACGACTATATCTTTAACAATATAAGCATACACAGCTGGACAAGAATTTTTTTTTTATAAGAATGACAGGCCTCCTTAAAAACCTCCTTCTTGATCAAAGAAGGAGGAAAAGAGTGCCTTAGAAACTTTATTACTCCTCCGAAATTACATAAGATTTAACGTAGACACCATACTGAAAAAACACAACAGACTAAGCTACTCAACATAACCGAAAACCTAAACTCAAACGATAAAACGCACTGGAAACGACTAAACATCAACCAATTCCCATCTTTGCTAAACTATCAGCCTCCCCATTACACACCCTTGGAATCAGTCTAATAGAGTGCACCCTGTCCGTGATAAAAGATGAAATCTCTTTAACTAATGGGAGGATAAAAAACTGGGGCCATAGCTGGTGTATGGACCCATTCCACAGCCGACTTACAGTCACTTTCCACAATCAACCTTCCAACCTTAACCCAACAAGAAGACATATAGATTTCAATGCCTCTCTTAATAGCCTTTAACTCAGCAACCGGCGGGGGACCCTGACCTACATTTTCTGAAAAAGTCAGAAGGGAGTTGCTATTCCAATCTCTCAAATACCTCCTATACCTCCATTTGAGCCATCAAGTCTAACAGCTCCATCGACATTCATCTTCAAAAAATCCATAGGGGGTGGAATCCAGCGAGAAACCTGAAAATTGTAAATGTTGAGAGCTTTAATACCATCTGCAAGAGATGGATCACCAATCAGCACATCCTCCTGAATAGGACACTTAGGATACTTGGCTAGAAACCATTTAGATAACCTGAATCTAGCAATAAAAAACAGAGACATCCTATCCAAGGGGGAACCATCGAACACCATTGCATTCCTAGCTTTCCATATCGACCAAAATACTACTCCCGGGATAAATTTCCAAATCAACGATTTCCCCCTCAGCTCACCCCAAGAACATAGCAAAGAAGGTGGATCCTTTGGAAGGACTAAGGCTATTTCCCAATAGCTTGCTATCTTGTTCCAAAGTTCCCAAACAACATCACATGAAATAAATAAATGCTGAACTGATTCCACCTGTTTTTTACAAAACGGACATAAAATTTCATCCCCTAGCTGCAAACCTCTTTTCACCAACTCCTCTCTCACTGCCACTTTCTGATGAGCTAGCTGCCACAGGAAGACTTCAACACGAGGAGGAGATAAACCCTGCCACACCCCTTTTACCCATATATCGGACTCCTCAGACACCTTGCCGAGTTCCTTTCTACAAGATTTCACTGAAAACAGTCCATCCCCACTTGCAGACCAAGAAAGAAAGTCTTCAACTGAATCAGTCAGTTTAAAGTCCTTCAGTTTTGTCATTAAATCCAGCCACTGATCCAACTCCCAGTCACACAAATTCCTTCTGGTATCGATGTTCCACACCCAACCGTTCGAATCTGAACTTCCAAACTCAGCGACCATACCCCATTTATTTGTTGACAACGCATACATTCTAGGGAAAAGATATTTTAAAGGAGACTCATCAGCCCATGAATCCGTCCAAAATGCAATAGACTTTCCATTTCCCAGTTTCAACTTGGAGTTAGATCTGATACGTTCACCCTCCGAGTCGTTCTTCAAGAAATTGTTGGCAATCCCTCTCCAAATCCAAGAAGATTTGGGCGAAAAAACCTTACAAATAGACATGGAATTACTACTTACCTTGTGCCTGCAACATAACACACTTTTCCACAAAGTATTTTTTCATTGGCGAACTTCCACACCCATTTTCCCAAAAGAGCCCGATTAGATATGTTCACATCAAGAACACCAAGGCCACCACAATTTAGAGGCGTGCAGACTGATTTCCAATTAACCCAGTGTATCTTCCTTTTGTCCTCATTATCCCCCCATAGGAAACTGGCCATTAAAGAATTAAGCTTCTTACCAATTTTACAAGGCATTCTAAAAGAGATAAGAAGAATATTGGTAGGGATGTTAACACCGACTTTAATAAAACTGTCCTGCCCGCCAATGAGAGACAATTAGCTTTCCAGCCGGCTAGTTTGGAACTAAAATTCTTGAAAACTGGATCCCATAAGGCTTCTGAGTTTTTCTTAGCACCTAGAGGAAGTCCCAAGTAATCTGTTGGAAGAGAATCAATAGAGCAGCCCACCGAAGATGCCCATTCTGATAAAACTTCCTCTTCCACATTAATACCAAATAGCTTACTCTTAGCTAGATTAAGATGCAACCCTGTCATAACACTAAAAATCCTCAATACTCTCTTGACATTTTTAATCTGGGAGAGAGATGCTTGACAGAAGATGATCAAGTCATCTGCAAATTGTAGATGTGTCAATCGAACAGAATTTTCAGATTCCCCAATAACAAAGCCTTGAAACAGACCCCTGTCCACTGCTTTAGATATCATCAAATTAAGCAGCTCACCTACAATGTTAAACAGTAGCGGTGATAAACTGCACCCTTGCCTAAGTCCTTTGGCCATGTGGAACTCTTCCGATGGAGACCCGTTTACGAGAACTGAGATTGAAGCTGTTGAAATACACTGAGATATCCACGACAACCATCTCTTACCAAAACCCATCTCTGACATTATTCTAATTAAAATTGGCCATTCCACGGAATCATAAGCCCTACGAAAATCTACTTTGAAGGCAACCCCTTTTAACCCTTTTTCCTCCAGTAATCAATCCCTTCGTTTGCTATAAAAGCACAATCCAGCAACTGTCTCCCTGGTATAAACGCAAACTGAGAGTGACTAATAATATCACCAACACAACAACTCAGTCTCTTCGAAAGAACTTTAGAAAGTATCTTGTATAAGCTGCCTACAAGGCTGATTGGTCTAAATTCCTCTACACTGTCCGGATTAAGCTTCTTCGGAATAAGTGTGATAAAAGCATGGTTTATACCGTGCTCCCATTTCCTTCCAAAATAGAAATCTTCAAAAAATTTCAACACGTGCTCCTTTAAAATCGGCCAGCAGTTTTTAAAGAAACCCATGGTGAAACCATCTGGTCCTGGAGCTTTAGAGCTGTCTGATGAGACTATAGCTTGCCAAATTTCCTGTTCTAAGAAGTGCTCTTCAAGCTTCTTAGACTGATCCCCTGATAGCTTAGCAAAATCCAGTAGTAAATCCTCCGTTTCCAATGTTGAATTGGAATTATAGGCTGCCTTGAAAAATTCTGAAATATGTACCTTTAATTGTTGAGGATCTGAAACCACACTCCCATTTATCTTCAAGCTTAAGATTTCATTTCTTTTGCTTCTGTTCAGAGCAGACAGATGAAAAAACCTTGTGTTCCTATCCCCCTCCTTGATCCATCTTGCCCTTGACTTCTGAAACCAGATGCTTTCTTCTGTCCTATACAACCTCCATAGATTTGTCCTACACAGCCTCAACTGATCCCACTCCTGCTTCGAAAGAATTCCACCTTGAGCTTTAAGATCCAATTCATTAATTTTCCTCTCTAAATCAGAAATCGACTCAGGGATCCCAGTAAATTTACTGCTGGACCAATTTCTGATTGAATTTTTAGTACCTTTTAAGATACTGAAAATACCCCTTTTATTATTTCTCCCCCTCATAGCAAGCATTGAAGATTTAACCAATTCCTCAAATCCTTCCTCCTCTAGTAAATAATTAAAAAACCTGAATGGTTTCGGTCCCCAATTAACAGCTTTGTCCTCTAATGAGACAGGATTATGATCAGATAGGGATTTAGGCAAGAGACTTTGCACTACATTTGGAAAACATGACAGAAACGTCCCAGAGATTAAGAACCTGTCTAGTCTTTCCCAAGTCGAGTCTTCTCTATTATTGCACCAAGTATACCTTCCTCCCACCAACGGTAGATCAATTAAATGTGATTGCTGTAAGAAGTTTCTAAATAAATCAATAGAATGCCAGTTTTGTGATTTTCCCATCTTCTCGTCCGGATCAAGATACACATTAAAATCTCCCCCAATACACACTAACATATTTTGAGCCGAAACAAACTCCAACAATTCCCTGAAAAAATCTTCCTTTTCTGCTTCAATTGATGGACCGTATACATTGATAATCAGACACTCTTCACTTGAATTTCTGAACTTCCCAAGACTGCTATGAATCTGCCATTAAGATGGGTGTTCGAAACTTCAAAATCATTTTCATTCCACATAATCATCAATCCACCAGCAGATCCCACTGCTGGCGCAACAATCCCTCCTCTAAGGAATCTCCCCCCTATCCTTCTTCTAAGAGCCAAAGAAACAGATTCTAGTTTTGTTTCTTGAATTAGAATCAAGTTCGGCTTATTCTTCTTCACCAAATTAGCTACCACTCTTGACTTTTCCTTTTTTCCAAGACCCCTTACATTCCAAGAAATAATGTTGACATTTATCATATCAAGAAGATCTACACCAAATCCTTATAGCTAGTCTCCAGAGAAATAGAGACTAAACCCCTGACTTCCCCTGTTCCCTACTCTCAGCCGAACCCTCTTCAAGGTTGATAATTTTGTCCAAAAAAGCCTTCTTCCCATCTTTGAAAGAAATTCCTAGAACTTTACATACTTCCCATGTAACCATCGCTTCCTCAACCGCCTTCGAGAACTGAGGAGTAAAAACTAAAGGAGAATTAACCATATCAACTGCTTCCCTTGTTAAAACTCTTCTCTCCCTTCTTTTAGACCTTTCTGACCCTACAGCAGAGAAAGGAACTACTGCCAAGACCTCCGAAGAACTATTACAATTAGTTGGTGCCACATAAGGGTTCTGATCATCAGCTGCACCATTTAAAATCACTTCCCTTCCACCTTCCATATTTATTGAAGGAGGCTGCAAATCCTTTCTCACCGGAATACCTTTGTGTTTATTCTCAAACCAGTTAATTCTCACCCTCGACCTGGTATAATGTCTTTTATAGCTGGCCATTCTCCTCCTCTCTATGGGCAAACTTTTGGGCCAAAATGTTCTTCTATGCTGGAACAACGATCTGTCTCTATCCCTAATCAGTTCAGTTCCAACCCCCCTACAATCGTCCTTTTCCAAGACTACTACTTCCTCTAACAGATCCTTATTTGGCTTATTTGAGATCCCTTCAGATTGAGACTGTACTCTATTGAACCCACCCTCAATCGAAATATGTTTGTAACCTGACAAATCAGTATTCGAATTCTGCATTTTTGAGTCTACCAAAACAGAATGCTGAAACTCTCCTTGAACCTCCATCCTACTTAATTTAACATCATGCCCCCTGGAATTAGATTATTAGCTGGTGAATCATACTCCCTGTTAGATTGTGAAGACCCAGCAGGCAACAAATTTGGATTTAAGTCTGCCGAGACATTAGCCCAATTCTGCACCTTTATTTTATCTGAATCAGATTGCTGCTGAGAACCTGCAAATTCCACCCGAGACTCCAAACGGTTACCATATCCCAGTTTTAATAAATTAACAGCTGGCCCAGAAGGTACTATTCTGTAGATATTTGTATTGGACTCACTTGAGCCCTCTAAATGGGCTTCTTCAAATTCATTAATAGAGACATTCCTTAGACCAAGGCCCCTATAGTCCTCTTTAAAATTCAAATCTTCTGCAGAAAAACCTGACACCTTAGCACCACTAGGTTGACTTTCTCCTTCCTGCAGTATTAAATGTTTACTTCCACTGCCTCCTGCCACTGTTGTGCAGACATCACCTACCAACCATCTGTCTACTGTGTCCCTAGAATTCTCAGCTGGCAATTGTGGGCTACCTACTCCACCTGAACTCCGGACTTCTTTCTCTTCCGATGAAGAATCAACTCTAGACACACCATCTCCGGCCACCTGAAGAATTTCTGCAAAAAAACTCTCCTGTTTATAACTGACCGATCCCACACTAATCTTAACCTTATACGATCTCCCATATGCACCCAAGGTAACAGAATCCTGTATATCATAAGGACTCGCCACCCTCAACAAAGCTCTTGCCACCGCCAAATCCTCTCTTCTGATCGTGGACTCATGAATACACACCAATTTCCCCCACCTTGAGACCAGCTTTTCCAAAAAAGATCCATTACAACATAGTAAAGGGATTCCATGCAACTCCACTGAACAGAAAGCCATCGGGACTCCATCTACACTCATAAGTGGATCAAGCCAGTCGAACCAAAGTGACACTTCATCCCTTCTGTTTTTCCACGCCTCCTCGAACTCTTCCTTCGACCCAAAGGTTATAATGCAAGAGTTCCAGGTATAACCCCATTTAGTTCCCTTGACCTTGATCCCTTTACTAGCCAACCCCTTCACTACTGTCCCCAGATCAAAATGGGATTTAATGATCCCAGTTATTGATCTTTTCACCCAATCATATTCGTCTGGGGGAATATGCATTTCCCACAAATTCCTCACCCCTACTTCCTTGTCTTTATGGCCTTCCCAAATCACTTTAGACGCCGGACCTTCTCTCCTTCCATCCAAAGACGCTAACGCCTCCTTGTAAGATCTCTCATCTCTCAGTCGGCTATAAGATTCTGGTCCAGCTCTTCTACTCCGATGCGTATCCTTTTCCCACTTATCAACTTCCTTACTGTCGTTACTTCTAACAGCCTGCTTTAGTCTCTTCTTCTGGTACTTAGCAACTCCTACTGATATTTTCTTACCATCAATCCAGATACCATTAATTTTTGCTATCGCCCTCAACAACCCATCCTCATTAGCAAACTGGACGAAAGCAAACGTATAATTTCTATAATTCGGCTTGTTGGAATTATTCGGAATGTAGACACGAACAACACTCCCCTGTTGATGAAAAATTTCCTTAAGAGTTTTCCTAGTTACCCTTTTACTCAGATTGTCAACGAAAACCGTCCACTCCTCACCGGAAAACTGACCAACTGAAAACCTCTCTCTCTCTCCCACTTTCTCCCTGACACTCTCTCTCATCTTACTATTAATATCAGCAATATATTGACTGGGAAATGTCTTGCTAAAATAAGGGCAGGCAACAATTTCCCTGTGGACAAACAATGCAGCTGCAGTGGCAAAAGTAGTTGCAGTTCGAAAACACAGAGCACCACGTCGAGAATTAGAAGCACGGTTGCAGAAGCATTAGAAGATATCACTGCTCTTTTCTATGACTACAGCTGGACAAGAATCAACTTTAATAATCCAGT
The DNA here is from genome assembly GCF_006381635.1 of Hibiscus syriacus. Lineage (NCBI taxonomy): Eukaryota > Viridiplantae > Streptophyta > Magnoliopsida > Malvales > Malvaceae > Hibiscus > Hibiscus syriacus. The sequence goes on along the minus strand of NW_024062619.1, from coordinate 110,100 downwards.
CCACAGCTACCCTGCTGTCACTCTCAACAATCAAACGGAATTTTTCCCTCCCTTGGATAGATGAGACGAAAACAAGTCCCCTTTGAATAGCTTTAAGTTCCTTCAAAGTTGGAGGAGCCGGACCTTCTGACTCCTGAAAAGATCCTAATATTGCACCAAGATGATCCCTTAAAATGCCTCCCAACCCACTTTTCTTCCAATCACTACTAGTGGCAGCATCCACATTCAGTTTAATGAAGCCTATAGGAGGAGGACACCAGGGAACATTAGAAGACTTCAGGAACTTGTAGGACGAATGGGAATCCCCTATTGAAGGGTCCGAAATCAACGAGTCTTTAGGAATAGAGATATCCTTATACTTAGCTAGGAACCAAGATGCCAGCCTGACTCTTGCTAAAAAGAATAATTCAATCTGATCCAACTTCCCCCCTTCAAAAACAATTAAATTTCTGGTTTTCCAAACGGTCCAAATAACAACCCCAGGAATGAATGACCATATAGCAGAATTTGGCTTCAACTCTTCCCAGCCTAATAAAAAAGTTTTAGCATCTTCATGAAGAATAGAACTAACACTCCACAATTGTAAGAACTTATTCCATAATGCCCACACAACCGAACAGGAAAAGAATATATGCGAGGAAGACTCATCAACCTTTTTACAAAGAGGGCATAAAACATCGTCAATTCCTTGAACTCCTCTTCTTGCCAATTCAGTCTTTACAGCAAGCTTTTTCTGCACAATTTTCCACAATAAAGTCTCAACTCGAGGTGGTAGTAATCCTGTCCAAACAATCTTCATCCAGAATTGAACCTCTTCGGAACCAAAAACACATTTCTTAACACAAGAACTGACTGTAAACATACCATCCCCACTGCCTTTCCAAATTAAGCCATCACTGGATTCTGTAGACAGAGAAACAAGAGAAATAGTGCTCATCAAGTTACACCATTGTTCCAACTCCCAATCATTTAAATTTCTCCTCACTTAAACATCCCAAATCCAGCCCGATGGATGAAAATCTCCAAACTCACATAGCTTTCCTGATTTATTAATAGCTATCAAAAACAATCTTGGAAAAATAACCTGTAGCGGATAATCTGTTACCCAAGCATCCTGCCAAAATCGAATGTGCTTACCATTGCCAACTTGAAAGCTACATAAGGATCGAAAATTAGTACCAAATGAATCTTGCTTGAAATAGTTATTAACCACTGCTCTCCACTGCCAAGAACTACCAGCTGGAAGATTACTGTCAAACAATAATCTAGAGGAATCGAGACTGTATTTAGAACAAATAAATCTCCTCCAAACCGAATTTCTCTCGTTTGCAAATCTCCAGGACCATTTCCCTAACAAAGCTCTGTTCATGAAATTCAGATTACATACTCCCAACCCTCCCTCATTCTTAGGTTTACAGACTTCAGCCCATTTAACCCAGTGAATTTTCTTTTTACCATTCCCACCTCCCCATAGAAAATTAGATATAATAGAATTGAGAGTCTTAAGGATTGAAGCTAGAACATTGACAAAAAATAAGTAGGCAGTGAGCATAAAACAGATTTAATCAAAACCATTCTTCCAGCTAGAGATAAAGTCACTGCCTTCCAACCTGCCAATTTTGAGTGAAAATTCTGCACCACCGGTTCCCAAATAATTGAGGAATTCTTTATTGCACCTAGAGGTAGACCTAGATAATTAGAGGGAAAACTACCCACTGCACAGCCAATGGAATCTGCCCAAGTTTGAACCTCCTCTAAAGGTATGTTTACTCCGAACAGTCTGCTCTTCTTGAGGTTTAACTGCAACCCTGACATAATCTCAAACACTCTAAGCACTCTCTTCACATTCATGATCTGCATCTTCGAAGCCCCACAAAAAATGATTAAATCATCCGCAAATTGTAAATGTGTAAGATTGAAAGACCCTTCCGCCTTACCAACTTTCAAACCAGAAAATAATCCCTCTGAAACCGCCCTTAGGATTAGTAAATTCAACAATTCCCCTACTAGATTAAATAATAAGGGAGAGAGTGAACAACTCTGTCTTAGCCCCTTTGCCATTGGAAACTCCTCCGTTGGAACCCCATTAACCAACACCGAAATCGAAGCTGTAGTAACACATCTCCTGATCCAACTAATCCAAGTAGAGCCGAATCCCATTTTTTCCATTACCTTGAACAAAATAGGCCAATCAACAGTATCGTAAGCCTTCTTGAAATCTACTTTCAAAACACAACCCTTCAGCCCTTTCTTCCTCCAATAATCTATACCCTCGTTTGCAATTAGAGAGCAATCCAAAATCTGTCGACCGGGAATGAAAGCAAATTGAGTCGGGCTTATGATATCTCCTATACAACTTCTAAGCCTTCTTGAGAGACACTTGGTTAAAATTTGTAAACTCCTCCCACTAAGCTTATGGGTCTAAAATCGTCAAGGCTCCCATTATTAGACCCTTTAGGAATAAGGGTAATAAAGGTATGATTAATACCATGCTCCCATTCTTTCCCCAAAGAGAATTTGTGAAAAAAAATCCATAATGTTATCCTTTAGCACAGGCCAAAACCTTTTGAAGAAACCCAAATTCAATCCGTCCGGTCCAGGAGTTTTGTTACTATCACAAGACTTTAGAGTCTCCCACACTTCCTCCTCGGAAAAAACCTTCTCTAAAAGACTACTTTGCTCGAAAGAGATTTTAGGGAAATGCAACCCTATATCTTCAACCTCCAGTGTAGTCCTCTCATTGAATATATTAAAAAAGTGATCTTTTACAGCAGTTTTGATAGCATCTGGGTCTCTCGTAAAATTCCCATTCACCTTTAAAACAGTCAATGCATTTTGTTTTCTCCTCACCGAAGCACAAGTATGAAAGTATCTTGTGTTACGATCACCATCATTCACCCACCTTTGTCTAGAATTTTGATGCCAAATCTGCTCCTCAATTCTATGAAGTCGCCACAATTCTCTTCTACACGTATTTAACTCATCAACAATCTCCTGAATCGAACTGCCATGCCTTTGCTGTGCTACCACCTCGAGCTTTTGAATTTTATTTTCTCAGAAATTGCATTTCCCGGAAACTTGCTCTTCTTCCCTGCCCACTGTTTGATGGCTAATTTAGAGTTCTTCAAAATACCAAGAATTCCTGATTTTCTCTTGCGCTTCTTGCAATCTGTAATTGTTTGACAAACCATTTCCTGGAAACCATCTTCCTCCATAACATAATTGTATAGTCTAAAAGGCTTGTTTCCCCAATTTACACCTCCGTTTTGTAACAATACAGCATTTTGATCTGATATAGACTTAGGAATAAGTGACTGAATAATCTCAGGAAAAGAAGCCAAGAATTGTCCATCCACCAAGAATCTGTCCAATCTAACAAAAGTGGGATCATCATGGTTATTACTCCAAGTAAACCTTCCCCCCTCCAAAGGCAGATTAATTAATCCTACAGACTGAATAAAATGAGAAAAAATCCTCATTGAAACTCTATTCTGAGCTCTACCCATCTTCTCATCTTCACACAAGTAAACATTGAAATCTCCAACACAAACCGGCAGATTCTGTCCCGAAATGAATTGACTGAGTTCTTCAAAGAAACTTTCTTTTTCCTCCTCCACAGAAGGACCATACACATTAATTAGGACACTTCTGAACTGATTAAATCTGAATTTTCCTGTAACCGCAATGAATCTTCTATTTATGCAATGATCTTCCCTCTCAAACACTTCATCATCCCAGCAATATAACAACCCCCCTGAAGAACCAATAGCTGGCGATTCAACAACCCCTTGAAAACCATTTGACCCGTTTCTTCTAAGAAAAGACCTTTGTATCTTCTCTGCTTTGGTTTCTTGAAGCCAAAGAAAAGAAGGATGAGAGTTTGCGACTAATCTCTGCACCGCTCTTTGTTTTTCCTTTTTCCCCAAACCCCTTATATTCCATGTGATTATGGCTAAGTTTTTCTTCATATTTGATAACTGAACAATCCCCAAAACCCCAATACGACTCTCAATTAGCCATATTACAACCTTTCTCTAAGTTAATTATTTTTTCCAAAAAAGCTTCCTTCCCCTGCTTGAAAGAAATACCCAAAATCTGACTGATTTGCCATGTAGCGACTGCTTCATCTAAGAGGTCTGAAAAGACTGAAGAAGCTGTTGTAGAAATACTGACTTGATCTACTGCTTCCCTAAACAATAATCTTTTAACTCTTCTACTGGTCAATCGGGAATTGGATAGAAAAGGTTGTTTATCCAAATCACAGCCTATAGACTCTCCATCTATACCTTCACCACCAGATTTCAGGACTGAATTTGGAATCTCACAATCTAGTAAATTAAGCCCTCCTATTTTAGAACTCTTTGCTGATTTTGTTTTTAGTTTTTGCAATATTGGGTTTTTTTTAATCTATCTTGTTAATCCTTCATTTCTTTCTTTCTTTTGTTATATATTAATCCTTCATTTCATTCTGTTTTATTTTTACTTTTCTCTTAAGTTTCCCTGTTCTCTTTTTTTTTTATAAGAATTTCAGGCCTCATTAAAAACCTCCTTCTTGATTGAATGTGCTTGTAGAAAAGCTCCTTAATCAGCGAAGGAGGAAAAGAGTGCCTTAGGATATTATTGAACACAACAATAATATACAAGATACAACCCTATAAGTAAAGTAAACAGACAGGTCAACACAAGGCAACCTTGTGACCCATAAACATCAACATTTAATCAACCAATTCCTTCTTTAGCTAAGGCATCAGCCTCTAAGTTGGCTGTCATGCTTACCCATCTAACCATACCATCGAACATATTAAGCCAGTGAACAATGTCTCTAACCAAATAAGCATAAACATGAGGACATAATTCAGCCCCCTTAACCCAATCCACTGCCATCTTGCTGTCACTTTCAATAATCAACCTGTCTTTTATCCTCGCTCGAAAATCAGCATAGAACAGTAGGCCCTTTTGAATAGCTTTTAACTCCATAAATGTTGGAGGCCCCAAATCTACAGGCTCCTTGAAAGACCCTAATGTAGTTCCAGAGGAATCTTTTAAAACTCCTCCTAAACCACTCTTCTTCCAATCCTTAGTTGTAGTTGCATCAACATTAATTTTTACAAAACCCATAGGAGGAGGATGCCACGGAATAGAAGACAATCATATTAGAATGGATGGAACAAACGTCCCCTAAGGAGGGGTCTGAAATGAGAGTCTTTAAGAATATGCACCCTTTTATTCTTCGCTAGGAACCATGAAGCAAGCCTAAACCTTGCTAGAAAGAAGAATTCAACCTCATCCAACTTCCCTCCTTCAAAAACAATTGAGTTCCTCAATTTCCAAGTAGTCCAAATAACTACCCCTGGAATGAGAGACCAAATCGGAGAATTAGTCTTCAACGCATCCCAATTCAAGAGAAAACTTTTAGCATTATAATGAAAAACAGTTTGAATCTTCCAAAAGTTGAGAAATTTATTCCAAACAGCCCACACCACTGAACAAGAGAAAAACAAATGTGAAGGAGACTCTTCTTGCATCATGCAAAGAGGGCATAACAGATTCTGAATTCCATCTATTCCTCTTTCCACCAATTCTGTTTTAACAGCCAACCTCCCTAGAACAACCTGCCACAAAAAGGACTCCACTTTTGGTGGCAACTGACCCCTCCAAACAATCTTACTCCAGAAGTAGGCCTCATCCGAACCTAAAGAACCTGATGAGCATAGATTGATAGCAGATTTAACAGTGAACACCCCATCCCCAGACCCTTTCCAAATCATCACATCCGAATTATCCAAATTTAGAGCAAAAGCCGAGATGACAACCATCAAATTAGCCCACTGCTCTATCTCCCAGTCATTTAAATTCCTATGAAACTGCACATTCCAAATCCAGCCGAAAGTGCTATACTCCCCAAACTCAAATAATTTGCCTGTTTTGTTAATCGAAATGGAAAACAATCTAGGGAAAATTAGTAGAAGTGTATAATCCAAAGCCCAAATGTCCTGCCAAAAATCGAATAAATTTACCATCTCCAACTAAAAAAGAATACAAACTTCTCAACTTTGAGCCAATAGGGTCATCTTTAAAGTGGTTATTAACCACTGATCTCCAAATCCAAGATACTTTGTTTGGAGTCTTACTATCAAACAATAACAAAGAAGGGTCCAAATTATATTTAAATAAGATCCCTCCAGACAGACCCCCTTTCATTGCATACCTCCAAGTCCATTTTTCTAGAAATGCTCTATTCATCAAATTTAGATTCAGCACACCCAAACCCCCCTCCATCTTTGGTCTGCATACATTCGGCCAGCTAACCCAATGGATCTTACTTTTTTCAACACCCCCTCCCCATAGGAAATTTGACATCAGTGAATTCAGGGTTTTAAGAACCGAAGCTGGTATCTTAAAAAGAGATAAATAATAAATAGGAAGCGAACATAGTACCGACTTAAGCAAGACCAGTCTCCCTGCTAAAGAAAGAGAGGCAGCCTTCCATCCTGTTAATTTTTTAGAAAAATTACTGATTACAGGATTCCAAATAGCAACAGAATTCCTAGAAGCCCCCAAAGAAAGCCCTAGATATTCCAACAGAACAAGTATTAGCCCACTCATGCACATCCTCATTCAAATTCACACCAAAAAGCTTGCATTTCCTCAAATTGAGCTGTAAATCCGAAATAACTTGGAATACTCGAAGCACCCTTTTTACATTTAGAATTTGCATTTTCGAAGCACCACTAAATATAATGAGATCATCCGCAAACTGTAAGTGAGAAAGATTAAAAGACCCCCTCTCCCCTCCCAATAGCCAATCCAGAAAACAACCCCTGTGAAACAGCCTTTAAAATCAGTAAATTAAGGAGTTCACCAATAAAATTATATAGCAGAGGGGATAAAGGACATCCCTGCCTAAGACCCTTTGCCATAGGAATTTCCTCAGTAGGGACTCCATTAACCAGAACAGATATTGAAGCTGTTGAAACACATTTTTTGATCCAGCCTCTCGACCTTGAACCGAAACCCATTTTCTCCATAACTAAAAACAGAATATTCCAATCCACCGAGTCATAAGCTTTCTTGAAATCAGCTTTGAAAACACAGCCATTGAGTCCACTTTTCCTCAAAAAATCAATTCCTTCATTGGCAATTAACGAGCAATCTAATATTTGACGGCCTGGTATAAAAGCAAATTGTGTGGGATTGATTAATATGAAATACAACTCCTCAACCTCCTCGAAAGACACTTGGAGAGGATCTTATATAATCCACCAACTAAGCTAATAGGTCTAAAGTCATCAAGATCACCACTATTAGAAACCTTAGGGATGTTCCCTTCACAAAACTGAGTAAGTTTGAAAGGAAATACAGCATTCTGAATAGAAATAGAACAGTTTTAGTTGCCTTCTCTCTAAAATTTAGGCATTTTTCAAAAATTTCTTTCTCTATCCCCTTCAAATCCTTTAGATGGCGAGTCAGATGAGAAGATCTGTTGGGAAAAATTGCTTTACAGTTATTATTTTCAATATTCCAGAGTGTCTTCATCATCAAGGTCTTAGGTTGTTGTTCGATAATTATGGCGAGATGGTCGATTCTTTCATCCCTTTCAAAAGAAGCAAGGGAGGAAGCAGGTTCAGTTTTGTCCGCTTTTCTAGATTGGAGGACGCGAGGAGGGCTATCATCCGTGCTGATAGATCTTGGATTCAAGGGAATAAGGTTAGAGTTTTCATTGGCGAGATTTCAACCTCGTGATGTTTTCTGGAGAAAAAAATTTTCTGGTTCATATTCAGCTGTGGTCAAGAGTAGAGAGGAGGATGTCAAAGAGGCGCCCATTATTGGTGTAGTTGACGAGGATAAGCTGTTTACTCTTAGAGATAGTTTGGTTGGTTGGTGCAGAAAATTTATAAAAATGAAAGAGTTAGCTGCTTTTATGCACAAGGAAGGCATTTTAGGCCCGAAAATTATGAGGTTGAGTGGTTTAGCAATTTTGATCATATTTGAAGATGAAGAGAGTAGGGACTATACTCTAAAAAATCAGATTGGAGCATTGAATAAATGCTTCGACAAAGTGGATTTGTGGTCGGAAAACTTTCAGTGTAGCAGCCGACGGGCATTGTTATCGTGCAGAGGGATCTCACCGTTTGTGTGGAGCCATTCAACTTTCAGTAACATTGCAGAGAAATTGGGAGCTCTTATCTCCATTGATGTAGGGACCTTAAATCCTGGCTCGTTTGATAGGGCCTTGTTTCAGATCATTACGAACTGCAAAGACCGAGTGGAAGAATCCTTTGTTTTGAAAGTCGGGGAACAGTCTTTTACAGTATTTGTTTCTGAGTTTGAACCTTGCTTTAGCCCAGATTCCGTCTGGGAAGATTCGTCTATGTTGGATACGTCAGTTGCCTCCCCGTTGCCCACGGAGTGGGTGTTTGCTACTGTCTCGTCAGTTAAGTCTTCCGAGTTGGTGGTAGATGCTGGTGCCGAGAAAGTAGGAGATGGTCCTTGTTCCAAAGAGGCACGGGCTGCTGAAATTGTGTCCCCGACAGTCCCGATAGCTGCGCATGGGTCTGATTGCAAGAAGAGAGGCTCCTTTAATTCTTTGGAGGTTGTTAGGGGGGCGCAAGTGGGGTCTGAGTCAGATTTGTGTGATGCTATCGATGACAATGTGCATGGGCATAAGCTGCCGATTTGTGCTAACCCGACAATTCGTAATGGGGCTGTTATGCTCGGTTCAGTTGGTCAGAGGAGTGCAGATCTTAACACTTTCGAGGGAGATAGTGGGTTACACGTGTGCTCAGGTTTGGATGTGTGTGGTGCTAGAGTTGATGGTGCGCATATGCTAGATGTGCAGCACATGTTTCTTGATGATAGTGGTAGGCGTTTGACTCCAACAATTAATGTTGGTTTACAGCAGACAAAGTTATTATTAAATAATAATAGGTTCATGGAGATTCCGAATGTGGATTTGGTTAGTGGGGCAGCTGTGCAGGTTTATGCATGTCAAAGTGGTGGCACTTTTCATGCCTTGGAGAGTGTTAGTAGGGCGCACGTTGGGTCTAAGGATGCAATCAAAGGTAACGTGAAATTGCCAGATGTGTCGTCCACGCCTACAGATGGATTTAAGGTAATGGTGGTACACGAGGAAGTGCTTGTTGGTCAGGGGATGCAGCTATCGAAATCCGAGATAGTGGATGGGCGTAAGAAACTAAGAGTTTTGGAGGAGAAGAATGTTATTTTTAGTTCTCTCCGAAATTTTCAAGAAAAATTTTCGGCCCACCAAAGGAAGTCTCGTTAGAGTCGAAGCAAGAGTTCTCAGAGAAAGTTGCATAGAGAGGAAGTTTTTTCTGATCTTGAAGGCTCTATAGTGGTTTCGATATCAGAAGATTTTGCCAGTGGGAGTTTTGGTATTTTAAGGCGATTCCTTACTTTTTATTTATATGGAGTTGGTGGTTCGGATAGTCTCTGTCGACAAGTCGAGCAAGAAGAGGCTGTAAGGCGGAAGAAGATCTTGTACTCTTATCGTGTGGAAGTTCAGGGCTTTTGTTTTTGATGCTGGCTTTTTTGGATTGAGTCAGCTGTGGTATTCGGCTTCTGTTTCAGTTGTATTGTTTTTGTGTTGGTTTTCGGGCTTAGTTCAGGTGTTAAGTCTGCCCAGACAGTTTTGTGAATGTTGTTGTAGCTTAGATGGTTTTCGTTGTGTTAGGGTTGTTGTATAGGGTTTTTTTTCTGGTTGTTTTTGGTTGCTTGTTTGTATCTTATGTTTCTTATGGTTAATGAAATCTTAAGGCACTCTTTTCCTCATTCCGCTGATTAAGGAGCTTTTCTACAAGCTCCTTTAATCAAGAAGGAGGTTTTTAACGAGGCTTTCAATTCCTATCAAAAAAAAAAAGAAACCTTAGGGATAAGAGTAATAAATGTATGATTAATACCATGTTCCCACTCTTTTCCCAAATAGAAGTTATTGAAAAACTTCATAACATCACCCTTAAGCATATTCCAGAATCTTTTAAAAAATCCCATATTTAGACCGTCTGGCCCAGGAACTTTATTCCCATTACAAGACTCAATAGAACTCCCCAAATTTCCTCCTCAGTAAATTCTTTCTCTAATCTCAAACTCTGTTCGAGTGTAATACTAGAAAAATCCAGCCCAATGTCTTCCACTTGAAGAGTAAACTGATCATTGAAAGCCTTGAAAAAATCTCTAACTGTTGATTTAATAACATTCGGATCATGAACAAAGTTGCCATTGACAAGAATAGCATTCAATGCATTTCTTTTCCTCCTAACTGAAGCACATGTATGAAAAATATCTTGTGTTTCTGTCGCCATCTTCTACCCACTTCGATCTTGAGTTCTAGAACCAAATCTGCTCCTCTATCTTATACAGCCTCCACAATTCTGCTCTTGATCTCTTCAACTCAAGTGCTATCTCAGAACTGTAACCAATTAGACCCTGATGAATATCCACCTCTAGCTTTTGAATTTTCGATCCAAGATCAGAAATCAAATCCCTTGGAAACTTTTCTCTCCTCCCTGCCCAATTTTTTATTGCCATTTTGGTATTCTTCAGTATGCTGAAAATTCCAGCTTTCCTCTGGTTTTTCTTACAATCTCGAATTGATAAGCTGATCACATCCTCGAATCCGACTTCATCCATTAGATAATTAAAAAGTTTAAAAGGTTTCTTACCCCAATTATCCCCACCATTTTCAATAATTACTGCATTATGGCCAGAAACAGACCTGGGCAAAAGAGATTGAGTTAAATCTGGAAATGCAGCTAAGAACTGGCTATCAACCAAAAATCTGTCCAGTCTAACACAAGTTGGTGAATCTTGGTTATTACACCAAGTATACCGACCCCCACTCAATGGCAGATCAATTAAACCTGTGTTCAGCAGAAAATGACTGAAAATCTCTACTGAATTCCTATTTTGGGCCCTACCCATCTTCTCGTCCTCATGAAGATAAACATTTAGGTCCCCTCCAACACAAATAGGATCACTGTAACCTCCATTGAACATACCTAATTCTTCAACTGAAGGACCATATACATTGATGAACCTACATATGAAATTATTTGCACGAAACCTCCCAGAAATAGCTATGAATCTACTGGAAACAAATTGATTATCCAACTCAAAAATATTGTCATTCCAGCAACTTAGTAAACCCCCTGAAGCACCAACCGAAGAGGACTCAATACACCCTTGCAAGTTGTTTAAACCACACCTTCTAGAAATAGATTTTTGAATTTTCTCCAATTTAGTTTCCTGTAACCACAAAAAATGAGGGCAGTGATAATACAGTAATCTCTGCACAGCCCTTTGCTTCTCTTTTCTACCCAAACCTCTGAGATTCCAAGTCACAATAGATAACTTTAACTTCATCATATAAAAAAAAGGAAAAAAACCTCCCTTAATCTTCCCCGAGAAATCAACCTTCCCTGAGAAATCAATCATCCCTAACAATCTTCGAGCCATTATCAAGACTAATAATTTTTTCAATGAAAGTCTTCTTCCCTTCCTTGAAGGAAATACCTAGCAACTGACAGACTTCCCAAGTTGCCATGGCTTCCTCCACCAATTTCAAAAACCGAGGGGAAAAGACAGTTAACATATTAACCAGGTCCACAGCTTCCCTTGTTAAAATTCTTTTTTCCCTCCTGAAATTCCTGCAAATCTATGAAGCAGAAAGTAGGATTGATGTCCGGTCCTCAAAATGATTATTACAAAATAATGGAACCAATGGTGTATTCTGCTTATTAACATAACAAGAGACATCAACATCCTGTTCAGTTCCCCTGTTTTCGGAAGAAACCTGTTGAATAAAACCTTCAGGAGCATTTTGATCTTTATTCATAAAACCTGACAGCCACTTTTAGAATCCTCCTTCCTCGAGCTTAGCCAAATTCTTCTACCTCTTGATCTTCTGTAGACTCTTGAAAAGCGATCGCTGATCCTCTTCCCACCAATATTTTTAATTGATAAACCAGCTGAAACTGGAAAACCCAGTTTCCATCGAATCTGACTCTTCTTAATTTCTGCACAACCATTGTGAATTACTGAATTTCTTCCCCTCTCAAAAAGATGAAGCGCTACACGCATGAAGGCCCACTTGATTAACATCCTTAGCCATTTTCACCTTCTTTAGAACAGCTCTATTTTTAACTGGAACTTCATCCCTCACTAAAACTGTATGTTGCCCTTGTAATTCGGATTGAGTCTGAACCTTTTTTTGATTTACTGGCCTGTTCCATTTCAACTTTACAGCAGGGCCTGCTGGGATAATTTTAGTAACAGGAGAATAAGACTCCCAATTAGAATCCAAATGGGTTGGAAGACTCTGATCCACAACCTCTCGCAGCCCAAGGCCCGCATAATCCCCACAAGGATTTAATTCAAATTCAAATTTGTCTGACACCCCATTATTATTGGGCAGAGTGTCAGACTTCTTTTTCAGATAAAGTTCCCCTTCTTTTGACATCCTCCTTTCTTGACTATTCTGAAACCACGTGTCAACCTTTGACCGAAATCCTTCTGCTGAGTTCTCTCTATTGTCTTCTTCCTTCTTTGTGTTTCTACCATCACCCCCCTTTGAAACATCGCCACTGCAGCTGCCATATGAAAAATTCTGCCTCACGTCTCCATAAGCTTCAGAGATAGGTTTAGAGCTGGAACCCACATTAATTTTAACTTTAAAGGATCTGCCATAAGATCCTACAATAACAGATTCTTGTACATCGAAAGGGCTTGCAACCCTCAACAGCATTCTGGCCGAAGAGAAGTCATCTCTATTTCTAGTTTCCTCCAGGATGCTAACAACCTTTCCCCACTTACTACCAAGCTTTTCCAGAAAAGGTACACTCCAACTAAGAAGCGGTAAACCAACCAGCTCGACCAAGCAATAAGCCAAAGGGACTCCATCTTCACTCAACAATGGATCTACCCAATCAAACCAGCAATAGAGTTTCTCTCGAAGACTCGACCATGCCTTTAAAAACTCTTCATTTGTATTGAACGTAATAATACTGGCGTTCCTGACATAACCCCACCTTACTATCTTAACCTGGAAACCCTCCTTTGCCAAAGCTCTCATCACCATATCAGGCTGAAATGGATCTTTGATAACCCCTGTTAAGGAGTTTTTCACCCAGCAAAAATCATCTGATGGGATGTGCATATCCCATACATTTCTTATTCCATTTGCATTCTTCTGACCTCCCCTAATCACCAATCGTTCTGGATTCAAACTCCTACTATTAGCCACATTCACAACCTCCTTATACGATCTGTCATCTCTCAAGCTTCTCGGCTTCTCCAGCTCATCCTGCTGTCTACCAAAAGCCTCTCTATCTAGCTTAATTCCTTCCAACTGATTTCTTTGTACCTCTGCTTCTCTTCTCCTGCCCCTCGTGTACTTTGCAACCCCCACTGAGACTCTCATCCCGTCAATGAGCATTCCGTTGACATTCTGAACTGCTCTTCTGCAACCTTCCTCCTTCACATATTGCAGAAAAGCAAACGTGGATGACTTATAATTTGGTTTAACCATAAAATTTGGAATAAAGACCCTCAATATTCTTCCATAATGGTTGAAAATCTCTCTTAACTCACTTCTATCAACTCTCTTACTAAGATTGTCAACAAAAACAGTCCATTCCTCACCGGTGAATGAACGACCAAAAGCACTCGCTCTCTTTCTCTCTCTACCTTTCTCACTCATAGTTCCTCTCCCGTTTAGATTTAAGATCTTTGGTTTAATCTGCAACTTATTATTAATTTATAATAATTGCGTCACTGAATCTGGGATTTTTTTCTTGGCTTTTTTTAGCGTGAACTTGGAATCTTTGTTTCATGTTTTAGATGTGTTGAAATATTGCTGGAATCTCTAGGACCATGTCAAGAATGTAGGAAAATATTTTTAACCAAAAGAAAAAGAGAATTTAGGAGATTAGATGTCCAAAGTGGTTTCTCGGATTTTCTATTCAGTATAGTTTATTTGTAGGCAATCTAATCACAATCAAAATGTAACAATTTGCAAGTTTTCTATTCCAAGTTTCTCGGATTTTCTATTCAGTTTAGTTTATTTGTAGGCAATCTAATCACAATCAAAATGCAACAATTTGCAGGTTTTCTATACCGAGTTTCTCGGATTTTCTATTCAGTTTAGTTTATTTGTAGGCAATCTAATCACAATCAAAATGTAACTCAAAATGTAACAATTTGCAGGTTTTCTATTCCGAGTTTCTCGGATTTTCTATTCAGTTTAGTTTATTTGTAGGCAATATAATCAAAATCAATATGTAACAATTTGCAGGTTTTCTATTCCGAGTTTTGGGACACTACACAGGACAACCTCTCCTGGGAGCAAAAGTTGTGGCTGCTCTTTTGATGTTTGCAACGGTTTCCGGTATTTTAATGGCTCTTTTTCTGAACACAGCTGGTGGTGCCTGGGATAATGCAAAGAAGTTTATCGAGACCGGAGCTCTCGGTGGTAAAGGCAGTGATGCTCACAAAGCAGCAGTAACTGGTGACACGTAAGTTCGTTTTCCCTTTCCCTTTTCTTATATTCTTGTTCTTTTCCTTCATAAATGTAGGAGATATGTTGCTCCGACTCATTCAACGCTCGTGCCTGATAGTATGATGATATGACATCTAAGTATTCTCCAAATATATGGGAATTTTGATCATATTCATGTCAGGCACATATCCGTATCGGATACTCACACCCGAGTCTGAGTAACATAGCTCTCGGATGATAGGCCTAGCAGAGATAAGGCAGTCATAAAAATAAAAGTGTTAAAAAAATAAAAAAGAATAAAGGAGGCATAATTGGAACATGTGGGATTGCAGTGTGGGAGATCCATTCAAAGACACAGCTGGACCTTCACTTCATGTGCTCATAAAAATGCTTGCTACCATAACACTTGTAATGGCACCTGTGTTTCTCTGAGACTTATATTTGCTTTAATGTATATCATGGGCACCCATTACCTTTGAGTTAAGGTATTTTTGCTCATACATAACAGATTGATAGATAGATAGATAGGTATTTTGATGTATGTCATGGCCATGTCTGCCTGTCTCGTTAGATCTTTTTTCAATCTGAAATAATTACACATGTTAACATAAGTTTGCACTTTGATCCTAACATATTTTAATGCAAATTCTTAACTTCACTAAATTACGATGAATTATTATCTTCAAACAATTCATTTTTATGGTTATATATTAATGGCTTAATATACATATTGGTCCTCAAAGCATACCCGTTTGCATCTAAAGAACACATCCATAAATAGGTGTACTTGTTGGTGTCAGGTCCATTAAGTTATTCCAATGCTCAACTGTGTGATATGGGTTTTACTATCACTAAATTGTCGCATGGATTTTTCTTTTGAATATTCAAAAAAAAAGTTTTTTGAACTAAAAAAAGTCATGAACATTGACTTGGCGTTGACTATCTTGCGGTCACTAAATTATTGGAGTGATTTTATCTTGGTCATTAAACTATGAATTTTGTCAATTAGATTACTAAACTATTAAACTGGTTTCAATTAAGTTATTAATGGTTAATGGAATTGTTGATGTAGTAGCTAAATAAATCTATATAACTATATATTTAGCTCTCACTATTAACATATATTCTATAAATTTGATGTTTATTTTAATTTAATTTAATCCTTCAATCAAATGTCTTCATATATTCCCATTTGAAGGAATTTGATTTAAATTTTAATTTCATTCACTAAATTTATATTTACATTTAATTTCAATTTTTTCCAATAAATTTAATTCTCAACTAAGAGGATACATGTTACCTTTATGATTCAAAATATCTTTTATATTTGTTAACTTGTATCTTATTATTGAAAAATTAAGTAAATAAAATTGAGGTGGGATCAACTTTAAAACCTATAGTAGAATAAAGGGTAAAGTACATAAATAGGTTATGGTATTATTTTGTTGAGTCTCGTGATTATTAAAAATTATAAAATGGTTATCTCATTATTCATATGTTTTAAACTCGTCCTTTTTTGTTAAAAAATTGGTATTCGTCTGAATTAAATGTTAACATTATGATTGAGATGTGATAAAATCATATTTTAATGATGTCTACAGACATCATCATTGCTTGCATTGGCTTGATGACATAATGTTTCAAGCACTAGTTCGGCGACGTAATGTAAACAGATACTCGATTCACAAAATATACCTCAAAAAGATTTTGAATAAGATTTTATCATATTTTAGTCAGCAGTTTAACGTTCAGGTTAGATGATCATCAATTTTTAACGAAAAAATATTGGCTTGAAACATATAAATAATTGATTATATTTTAACTTTTAATAATCGACGGACTCAACAAAACATCGTTCTATAGTTGAGTTTCCATGTGTACTTTACCCTTAGATAAAAACACACCTAGTCACTAAATTAAGTTTAATGTTTGATTTATATTTGACAACATTTTATGTGTATATTAACTTAAATTTAACACTTATTTTACAATAAATTTTAACAAATTAAAATATTTTTTATTAACAGTATAATCTAATTAAACTAAGAAACATATAAAAACTAAACAATATCTCTTTAAGTTAAGATAACAAGATCATTAAAAACTTAATAAATAGTGAATAATCTTATAATATATACTTTATGTGAAACTTTTAATATTATATTATAATACCATTTTGATTTAAGATAATTTTAAAAAATATTATATATTTTCGACATAAGAAATAATTACCTTATCAAATAAACATATAATTTAGAAGTATATAGAGAAACAATATAAAAGGTTTATTAAAAAAATAAAAGATACTTGGAACAAATTGGAATGGAATAATCGTCTCACATGGATCTTTGTAAAATTTAATCCGAAATAATCGATCAATAGATCAAATACATATGAGATTAAACCATAAAATGAAAAAATATTTGATAGGTAAAAGAAAGTTTAAGACATTAATAACATAATTATGAAAATTAACTTTCACCATTTATATTGAAGTGTCCCAACCATGTTTCGATACAACTGAACATTCTTGAAATCATCACCACCATGCTTACTAAGTTGGGGTGACACTATTATGTATTTGAGTTATGAGTATCATTTAAGTGTAGTCTCTACACTTTCAATTTCAAAACGTAGTAAAAAATATTAATAAGAAATAATTATTCAAATACAATGTTAATATTATTAAAAAAAATATGTTTAATTTACACGTTAATTATTATATCAGATAACAGTCAATAACCTAAATAGTTGACCAAAAGATTTAATTTATGAAATTTATTTCATTAAGAACTCAATTAGATGTAAAATAAAGAGAATATGATTATTTTTTTAGAGTTTCTTAATTCTTATACCCCGTTTTTAGTGAACTTTAAAATTATAATTCAAAACTATAAGAACATAAAAATATTTTTATAATTTAAATTGATTTAAATAAAGCATTTATGTAATTATTTTTTTAAGTTGTTCTCTCGGTTTCTATACGCATTAACTTGATTAATTCGGATCGATTTGTATCGTACATTTAATTTTGATAGATGAGTTTCTTAATTAAAATTTTCTATATTCAACGTACGTAAAATTTCAAATTCAACATCTGTTTAAATAATATCAATTTATTTATCGTTTGAATTAAGTGGTCGGTAGCATTTACGTAATTATTAATTTGAGTTAAAAACCCAAATTGGTGTATGAGTTTGAATCTATAAGTGAAGTTGAAGTATGAAAATTGGATCAAAGTCATATATATGAAAAAAACAAAGCAGGAATACGATATCAAGGGGGAGAATAGTCGGCCGAATAAAAGAGCATACTCTCCCCTTCTCCGTTCCGGAAAGCTTCTCCCGTTTTCGTACTCAAACTTTTCTCTTTTGGCTTATAGCTGTAAATATATTTATAAATATAGATACGATTAGTTGGGATTTTGAGTTCGATAGTTTTTTCTTCGTAATATATTTGGTTGGAGCTGTGTTTTTGCAAGTATTTTCAAGTTAGATTCCAATTCAGCCTTCATCTCTTTCTTAGGGTTTGTTGATTTCTGAGTTCAAATCTTTGCTCTCTCCTTTCACGCTTTCTTCCCACTTCCCCCCTCTCAAACTGGTTAAATTGAAGATTTTAGCGGTTATTTTTCTAGGGTTTTAGCTACTTCGGCTGAATTTCGGAAATTAGGATTTCAAGGTTTCGGGATTTATTCCCCTAGGTTTTTTTTTTCTTGTAAGGAAAATAGGAGATTTCAAATTCGAGTGGCTACCCAGTTCAAGGTTTTCCAATTTTTGGATTAATTTCTGCAAGAAAACGCTGAGAGAAAGAAACCCAGAGTTCAATTCAAAATCTCTTTTTCTTCTTTTGCTGCCCTTTTCTTCGGGCTTCTTTTTTATTTATCTCAGTTTTTGATACTGTGGTCAAGGGAATAAAAGAAACAAAGAACAATGGCCTCGTATAGGCCATTCCCTCAATCCTTTCCTCCACCACCAGCACCACCACCAAATCAAAATCCTCTTCCACCCCAACAACATTATGATCAAAATTACAATCAGATGAATCTGAAACCGAATTACCATTACCCTCCTTCAAGACTACCGCCACAACAACAGCAGCAACCACCGCCTCCACAGCAGCAATATTCATATCCACCTCCCCCACCCCCTCCTTTGCCTACAATGACACAAAATACCTTAAACTCACATCCAGCAATGTACTATCCACCTTCACAGTATAGCAATCCAGCAATGCAGCCACCTCCTCCGCCACCTCCCCCAAGTTCTCCTGGTTCTTCAATCCCTCCACCACCTCCTCCAAGTTCTCCTCCACCGCCTCCTCCAAAGGAGAGTGCTGCGGACAAGAGGTTGACTGAACGCGGTAAATATGAGCATAGGGATTTTTCAGGTTCTGGACGGCGTGAACATGATCATTCTAATCACGGGATTGGAAGTAGAGAGCACAAACCAATTATGCCTCCTTCAAAGAAGCCTAATGGACCTGCAGGAAGGGTGGAGACGGAGGAAGAAAGAAGGTTGAGGAAGAAGAGGGAGTTTGAGAAGCAAAGGCAAAAGGAAAAGCATAGACAGCAGATGAAGGAATCGCAGAAGGCCCAAATGATGCCTTCCTCCAAAGGGCATGGTTCGATGATAGGCTTTCTGATGGGAGATAGGAGAGCTACACCGTTTCTGAGTGGTGAGAGGATTGAGAATAGATTAAAGAAGCCAACTACATTCTTATGCAAGTTGAAGTGAGTACATGGAAATGATTTTCCCCCTTGTCTACAATTCTATTTGGTTCTTAGACCACATCAAATTAGAAATTAAACTGATAAATTTTATGTTTATGATATCAAATTTACATATTAAGATTTTTAAATTTCACGTTTATTATCTCGCCCTGATGAGTTTTATCTGGTTTAAGTTTAATGATGCCATCTATTGTCCTTATTTATGCCGGACTCGAAATATCCTCTGATGACTTATGGAATTCAATACAATTATTGGCTAAGTAGGTTCACGGACCGTAGATTAACTTGAAAATATCGGTACTTGCCCCCTTCGTGTTGTAGAATCTATACATATTGCAGCTAAAGTAGTTAAGCGAACAATGGGATTTGAATTATTTCTTTTGCTCAAATTTGTTTCTTCCACATTTCCTTGCATGTCTATGTATTAAAATATTTTTTGGTTGAACACTGTACTCAATCATTATTTCTGCATTCCCCTTCTTATTTTCCTATATGAAATTTCTTTTTCATGTTGGAAAGTGTTCCTTTTGTTTACTTGTTTGACTATCTAAGTGAAAAATATTTATTCTATTTTCTTCAGATAATGACAATCACTTATATTGTATAGATTCCGGAACGAACTTCCTGATCCAAGTGCACAACCTAAACTTATGGCCTTGAATAATGATAAAGATAGGTAAGAACTAGCCTTTTGCTTCAAAGAAAGATGCTGTATTTTCTTATATTTAGAATTCCAGTATCCAATAAATTTTTTGGTTGTCTGATTGGATGTATTTACCCTTTCTCTTTTTACTTTTTTGTTAGTGGTTATGGTCTTTGGTTTTGATGTCGGGATTTAATCCCTTTGTGATATTTCTTGTTAATTTGTACTTCTTTCTTACAGGTTTACAAAGTACACCATCACTTCTCTGGAGAAAATGTACAAGCCTAAACTTTTTGTTGAGCCAGATCTCGGGATACCACTTGATTTGCTTGACCTCAGTGTATACAAGTATCATACTGTAGCCGCTTATAACTTTTTCTTATACCTTTGCTTTTTGGTGTTGTGGTTTTGATTACCTATTTTCTCGTTGTTTGATTAGTACTCCTAGTGTAAGACCACCTCTTGCCCCAGAAGATGAGGAACTCTTGCGTGATGATGTAACTTTAACCCCTGTAAAGAAAGATGGCATAAGACGAAAAGAAAGACCGACTGACAAAGGTGTTTCTTGGCTTGTTAAAACACAGTACATTTCTCCTCTTAGTATGGAATCAACAAAACACGTAATTGCTGACTACCGTGTTCATATTTGGTGTTCTCCATGATGATTTTTGGAAGCTTTGTCAAAGCTAAATGCATTTGCACTTGCAGTCTTTGACTGAAAAGCAAGCTAAAGAACTGCGAGAACTTAAGGGAGGCCACAATCTTTTGGAGAACCTTAACAATAGGTTTGCCTTATTCCAACCTCCCTCTCTGAAGATAAATTCTTATTTGATGCAGATCTGGAAAAAAATAACACTAAAATGGTGGCAATGTTATCAGGGAAAGACAAATAAAAGAAATTGAGGCATCTTTTGAGGCATCCAAGTTACGTCCTGTCCATGCAACCAATAAAAACTTAGAACCGGTCGAAGTTACGCCTCTCTTACCAGATTTTGATAGGTATGGAATTAGCCAGGGCTGCCTGCTTTGTTTTTACGCCCCTTTTGGTCTCTCATACATGTAGAAACATGGTTGATTAGATTATAAAACTTAGATTTCAATCATTAGTCATTGTGCTGTGTTATTGCATACTTATATCTGATGTCTGTGTTGTTATTGTGATAGGTACGATGATCAGTTTGTTATGGTGGCATTTGATGGTGCTCCAACAGCTGACTCAGAAATCTTCAGCAAGCTGCATAGCTCTGTTCGTGATGAGCATGAATCAAGGGTGAATTAAGAATTTTCTAGATTGCATAATGTGCTTATAAAATTAGTTAATATCTTGAGACTAACATACAACATGCATTACTATAGTTGCCAATAGAGCCACAGATGTAGTAGCAAGTTTGTTGTAAGTTGGCACCAAAAGTCAGGGTTCAGGCCCTGTGCAACCTATCCAACCCCAACTGCTCCCCCCCCAAAAAAAAAATTTGTAATGATGCATACATAATTACATATAAAACATGCATTACTATAGTTTATTGATATCTTGACTTTTTGGTAAGTAGAATCCTTTAGTCTGCAAGTGTAGTGGTAGCATACATGATCAAAATACATGATCAAAATAATGTGCTGCATAATTCATTTATTAACTATAATAAATGAATTAGAAATTAATGCGTTATGTGCATAAAATGTTTTTGCTGGCTCGAGGATTTCTTTGGGACCTGTTATTTTTAAATTCATTTTTATGCTTAATTCTGCGTTTTCCCCCTTGATATTAATCTGTATGCTGTCTCTAGGCCCTAATATTATCAATGAGTATCCCACAAATAGTAGATATTGTTGCTGAGGCTGTGGCTTTTAGTCAACGGATGATCATAGTCAACTCTGAAATGTTATTTTAGGCAATTATTTTAACTTTATGATATTGTTGGCAAAATAAAAGAAAAACTTATATTCTTTTACCCCATAAGGCAGTGGGACATAATGGCTACTGATACATATATTTGTTTCATTTGGTACGAGTCTTGATTTTTTTTTGCATGTATGTATTTTATAATTGTAGGCCATTATGAAAAGTTATGCGGCACCAAGCTTGGATCCGGCCAATCCAGAGAAATTTTTGGCATACATGGTGCCTTCTGTTGATGAGGTAGATGTTCCTTGGGTTCAACATATCATATATCCATTAGCACTGCAGCTTTTGTTATACAGCCTATTTGCCAATCTGTTGATTCTAACTGAATTACTATTCAATTTTCACTATTAATGATGCCAGCTTTCGAAGGATATGTATGATGAGCACGAAGATATCTCATATTCTTGGGTTCGCGAATACCATTGGGATGTATGTAACCTGATTTTCACAATGTTACATTGCTCAAGCTAGAGCTCGCTATGTGGTATACATTTGATCAAAATTTTCTAAAAAATCTTTCCAACTCTTTTACAGGTACGGGGTGATGATGCAAATGACCCAACAACATACCTTGTTTCATTCAATGAAGGAGAAGCTCGCTATGTGGTATACATTTGATCAAAATTTACATCCTTTTTGATCCATTTTTGGCAGAAATTCTGGAATTAGTCCATGATGGTATCACACTCTCTCATGTTGCAGGCTCTTCCGACGAAGCTTAATTTAAGAAAAAAGAGGGTCAGAGAGGGAAGATCCGGCGATGAGATTGAACATTTCCCTATACCTTCTAGAATTACTGCAAGGAGGAGATCAACAGTTGCTGCGATAGAACTGAAAGAGCCAGAGGTATGATCATAAGTTAATGTTACACTATTCGAGTGTAATTTTGGATATGAGCATGTTCAAAATTTTGAAGTTTTTCCATATATTTGGAAGGTCTTTGAAGTATTGTATGTCCAAATGTGTCTTATACGGATGTTGAATATGGATACTTAAAAGCAAAAAATGTGTCTTACACATACATAGTTCATGAGGCAGCTGTAGGAGTTTGCACCACTAGTGAAATCTAGTTCTCATATATACATCTTTTTTATTTCGATGCACAGGTTTATTCCAACATGAGGTATGGTATTTCGAGCTCGAAGATAGGAAGGTTGGATGCCGAAGATGGGTTTGGGGGGAGGCCACGGAAGCTTTCGCGACATCAAGATGTCGACCAGTACAGTGGGGGTGAGGATGATTTCTCTGAGTGATGCTTAAAATGAATGGTAAGCCTTTTAGAACATTTTGAGTTATTTAAGTCACATCCCCCTTTGTATTCCTGAAATATATATTTGCTTTTTTATAATATTTTTTCCTTGAAATAAATAATCTTAATCCACAAAATGAATACAATTTTTACTAATTAATCAAATGCAAACAAGAGCTAACCCAAAATTCTTGTTAATGGCAGTTTACATCGAAAGATTCACTCACATCGTAAGTATTCAAAGAATCTAACATCATACTTAACATGAAATATGGAGACAAATAAAGGATGCTGTCTAAATGTTCTATAATTATCTTCCTTGGACCAAACCACTAAATACTTGGCTGCTCCCGGCGAGTGTCGCTTCCCACTCGACCGATGACAGAAGGATCTGTGACAAGTTGATCACTACTTGTTTCATGTCCGGTCGTACAATAGGATCCTCATCCACGCATTGCTTTGCCAGCATAGCCATCTTATAAGCAAATCGATATCAAATCAGAACGCCAATTTGAGAATATGCAGTCCTAACTACTAATTTTCTAGCTTTCTAGAATGTCTACCATGGAAATGATATTTACCTTGAAGACACAATCATGAGGAAAAAGATCCAGCATATTTGGATCGATATAGTCCGTGTTCGACATGCTTGTCGAGTCTGTGTTCTGAAGAGCTGCTAACATCTGCAAAATTGCAGCATAAAAAGATAAACGCATTAGTACAAGACAAGATGAACATCTAAAATCTTAGACTGCTACGATTTAACTCACAACAGATGCCAATGAACGTCTTTCGATATTTTTTGTCATGGTGGCTTCGGTTCGTATGATGGCCTGCTTTCCGGATATGATCTCAAACAACACAACACCAAATGCATACACGTCACTTTTTGACGATGCAAGTCCATCGCTCAAATATCTATAAGAGTTTAAAAGAACATTTAACATTTAGTGAAAGAGTAGCCAACTAACAATATCTGTATTGCTCGATTCGGATACCGAGTGCTGGATACAGGTGTAATCGTTTTTTTCATATATCTGGAGGGTCTCTGGAAGGTCGTAACCCCTTTCTCTTAATCTCAATATGTGACATAGAACAATAACATTACTTACTCTGGTGCCAAATAACCAAATGTACCAACAACTTTTGTTGCTGTTGCTTCTTCATCATTTGTTTTTCCAACAAGCTTGGACAATCCAAAATCTGAAATCTAATCCGAGAATAGAAGTCAGTTAAATGTTCTCAAACACACTTAAGAAAGAAGCAGCATCATTTAACATAATGCGAACCTTCGCCTTGAAAGAACCATCGAGCAAAATGTTGCTCGACTTGATATCTCGATGAACATAATGAGCTTTAGTATGCTCATGGATGTACTCCAGGCCTCTAGCAGCATCGAGAGCGATCTGAACCCACATTATCCACGAAAGCGGTGTATGACCTGCAAGCCAGTAAACATTTGCAGAGTAATTAGAATACAAGAGATCTGAAATCCAGAGCGATTTATGGTCATAACTATTCCCAGCCCATGAAAGTGCCGATACAACTAACTGAGCCAGGAGTCGAACTGTCGAAGGACTTGAAACATATGCTGGCATTCTATTTGACACAAGACATGGGACGTCGCGATAATGAGAATATACCTTCTCCTCACAATGAAAACTTGTCAAGAAATGGATTAAAAGCTTATTCATTGTGGGCGTCTGCTATCGACATTGTAAATACATTACGGTTATGAATGATCCAACTCCTTTATTTATAACATTCGGTCCATTTTAGAACTACTAGCTGTGCAGTTTTATAACCATAATACACATAATTTCCGAAATTTATAGCGATAAAACAATCAATCTGGTAAAAGTCATGATAGTTCATTCTTAAAATTAAATAAATTTTAACTGAAGAAGCGCTGCAATAATCCTACCTTTGTTCAAGGGATCATGTAAATGGTTTCTGAGGGAACCCTTTTGAGCATATTCATAAATAAGGAAGAGCTCGTTATCACTTGCAGCATAGCCGATCAACTCTACCTTCGACAAAATTAAACCGAAACAGGAGTCGATGGCTTTGAACAGTTGGAAGAAAGGTTCGTAATTTCGGAATATAAACAATTTCTCATCATACAAAAAGCATTACCAGATTTGCATGGTGAACCTTACACAAGATTTTCATCTCCGCCATGAACTCCTTCGTCTTTGTGGCAGTCATTCTTTTGATAGCAACTTCCTAAAAGAATCAAAGGAACAGAACTTAATGGAATGTTCATCTATTCAGGTCATAGAAAACAAATCCCGATATATAATCGAACAAACCTGGTCATGAAGGAGACCGAAATAGACAGAACCATAGGTTCCATGTCCAAGAAGATTAGAATCCGAGAACCCATTGGTCAAAAAAAGAATCTCTTCATAATTGAAAACCAGAGGCTTATCAACATCAAGTACATCAATTCCTAGAGCTGACAGAGAAAAAGAAAAAAGAAAAACAAAAGAAAAGAAATCAAAGTTAGACTTCCAGAATTTCGGATCAGTCATGGTGGCAAGCTATCATTTTTTTATTAATTAATCTACTTTGTTTAGTATGATATACATAGTTCATTGCCAGGATTTCAGCTAGCAACAAATAAAGTGAAAGTAACTAAGAAATCACAGTGTAATAACCTTTCGGGATGGTAATCTGGTGGTTACTAGGTTCGCCGTTGGTTTGGTTCCAATTCTCGGACTTGCCGTCAACATATCTTCCTGAACCACAACAGAAACTTGGCTTCTGAAGAATGTGGAACTTGTGAGAACTCTTGGCATCATGATCTTTGGCATGAACTCCTCGAGCTTCACCGAAGCGGCTTGAGGATCTCAAGGAAACACAAACTACAATGATAATGAGGGCAAGGCCGACACCCAAACCGCCAATGATCCATCCATATGGCACATGAGCCTTGGTATTTACTTGAATTTCTGCATAAAATTAAAAGTATAGCTCAGTATATTTCGTACACGAAATCAAGAAAACAACTATTACTCACATTACCCCTCTCACTGAGGAGTATTTACCATTCATTTCCGTCATTCAGGAAATTGAACAAAAGAGAGGTAGTAACATTATAATCCCCCAAAAAGGAACTGTCAAAAACTTTTTGCAGAAAGGAGAAGCATTAACACTTTAAAAGTTCAAATAGAGATCGAATCCATATGTTGTCATGTAGAAATTATTTTGACATGCAGGATACAGCAAATCATGTCGTTTATTTATGGTTGTCGGCTGCTACTTTACATCTCTTAGAAACAGACTTGGGCGTAGTTGTGGGAATAAGGGCCTCCAAGAACCATCCGAATACATGAAAAAAACACAGAAATAGGTTGACCAAATCAATGTCGGTCACACACCCGCTAGCACTTGAGTCTGAGTTAACATAGTTTTAATTAGTTCACTAAGATTTACCAATTCATACCAGAAAGTGTGTCAGCTGATGGTGCAGGAACAGGTGCCAAGGGAATGTCATTCTCCACATGATAGGGTTCACCAGGAACTGCAATATATTTAACAAGTTATAGTCTAAAACTTTCTACCATAATACAAGAACTGGACAATACGTGAAACCAACAAAATTTACAGAAGAAACGACTACTCCCGATATGCGCTGTGAGCTGCAAACAACACAAAAGGCATAATGCAAAAACACCAACTAACAGCCTTACAATTCAAGGAAATGGATGATAAAACGTTACCCATAAATTCTAGTCACTGATATACAATTAAAATATGTATGAACACATTACGGATTTCATTAGTATGATTCTGTTGGTATATATATCGATGTGATATTAGCACCTTCCCTCAAAGCTCACATCAAGACTTCAGATAGAAACCAAGTAGGTTCCAGACTCTAAAAGTGAAATGAATTCACCAATTAGTATCAAGTTATCTTATCAGCGTCCCAAACTTACTTCATTTTCAATCCATTTCCAATTAGCCAAACGACAAAACCTTCTCGCCAATGCTAAACTTCCAATCACACAAGCCAAAGCAGAACTGACAGCAAGATTTAAGTCTTTAGCATACCTAGCTATAGACTATAATAAACTATGGGTAAAAGATCTTATTTTACTAATTAAATTAACCCCTATGTTCACGACACTTGCAGAGTTTTCATAAACTATGAAAATATAATCAAAATCATTAACACCTAAATCTTGAAAAGCAACTGAATATGCATATTTCCAATCCAATAGCATTCTTCATGCAAATCCATAAAACAAAAAACCTCACAAAGAAAGAGAATGGTCTTTTTGAGGCAAACCTGAATTCAATGGAATATAATACAAAGCACCAACAGTGACATTATCAGGATTTTGAATCCCATTAACTTGCTCAATACTATCCATGCTAACCCCAAATCTACTAGCTAGAGATTGCACATTGTCCTCATCTTTCATCACATAACTCATCAAGTAGTTCCACAGCCCACTTGAACACCCACAAAAGAGCCTCAAAGACACCACAGCTCCAATCCTTGCTGGCCTGCTAACATTTGGAACCATAGCAAGCCCATCATAAGCCTCTAAAACCATGTCATAAACATACCCTTGATTTGATCTGACTGTAAAGGTTGTGTTTGTTGCATAATTCTTGGGGTTTGTCAAGCAAGAACATTTCTTTTTTATGAATATGTAACCATGGGCGCCCTCTCCTTCAACTGTTATGTCTTGTGGTATCACATCGAACATGCTCTGGATCACATCCAGAGTTTGGTTCTCCTGTGGTTTAAAAGCCAAAAAAGACGTGCATAATCTTGACGTGTCCGTACAACTCATAGGTATTGTTGCATAAGAAGAACCCAAGCAATGGAGGGTTTGAACGATAACGAGAAAGATTAGTGTTAGAAGAACTAACAAATGTGAAACCATAGGATCCATTTTTCTAGTTTTTTTTTTCTAATCCCCCCAAAAAAAATTGCAACTTTGAACTAAAATTAAGTGTAAGAGAGTAGAAAAAAAATAAAGATTTTGATCAAACAACTGTCTGAACAAGTTAAAAGACAAGAAAAAATCATAACTTCGTGGAGAAAAACAAGACCCAGTATGTGGGCGAAGTTTAGTTCTTGCTTTAAATGGAGAGGAAGAAGTGTGAATTTCAAGCTAAAAAGAAGAGAAACTCAGACTAAGAGAAATCAAAGGTCAGTGAAGAAACCAGAGCTAAGTCTAGTTAAAGAGAACTTGCTTTTACTAACTTTTATCCTGGAAGAGGTTAAAGGAAATGGTAGATTTAGATAGATGGTAATTTAAAAAATGGAGTGAGGGAATAAGACAGTAAGATTTTTGCAGAAAAGGAAGAAACTTGAAGATAAAGCTGATGCACGAAGAGTGGGGGATTTTAAGCTTTAAGGTGGTTTGAAGGACAGAAGTAGGAAGGGATGAGGTGAGGTGACACTAAACGGCTAAATTACATAACTGACACCGTTTGCTTTAAATTTTCCCTTTCTGACATCGTTTGACCAATATTTCCAGAAGTAGCACCCTTTCTGCTGAATTGGCAAAGGCGCGTCCCCGGGGACGCGCTTTACCCGCGTTTTCGCTGAGTTGGATGTCACGTGTGGAAGGCGCGTCCCCGGGGACGCGCCTTTGCCAACTCAGCAGACACGTATTTTGTTTTATAATAAATAATTTATTTTTATTATTATTATAAAAATAATATATTATGTAAAATGTTTCGATTATAATGTAAGAATTATCAAATGTATTTTGTTAATGTGTGTTAAAGGTGGAGTGAATTATCTACATTAATATGATATAACAATATATGAAAACCAGTTTGACTTTATTGTAGCTATAGGAAAAATGTATGAAATTATAATATTACACATATGGTTATATTATTATTTTTGATTTTGATTATCGATTTATTAATTTTATCAGTTAATTATTTAAATGTTATCAATCTAGTCATCTCATATCAATATTTAACGAAAATATTGATGCATAAGTTAATAAATTAGTATAATTACATATTTAATCTTCAAGACTTACA
Source organism: Hibiscus syriacus (assembly GCF_006381635.1). NCBI lineage: Eukaryota > Viridiplantae > Streptophyta > Magnoliopsida > Malvales > Malvaceae > Hibiscus > Hibiscus syriacus. Next base: position 81,040 of record NW_024062619.1, on the reverse strand, counting down.
TATTTTATAAAATTAGTCTTATTGAAAATTTAATTTAATAAATTTAATCCTCCAATAAGAACATGAAATGTGTCATCGTATACATAAATTTTTTAATAACTTTTAATTTGTTTAATTTAATATTTTTCTCTACTTAGAAGGTGGAATTATTATATTTTAAAAAAAATTATAACTAATAATATTAATTATATTAAATAAATATATTTATGTATTTAAAAGTTAAAAAAAATTATTTAGGTGTACATACATTGACAAATTATATAAATGCAATAACATTAAATTATTAGAAACAAAAACATTCATTTAAATACAATATTAATTACATAAGAGTTAACGGTTATATGATGATAACAGAGCTGGATATTTTTTTCTATTGTGCCCGATGTTTCTACAATGCCCACATCGTTTTTGTTCTGTTGACTTCTCCCGAATATCCATATCACAATGTATTCTAGTAGATTTTGGATGACCTGAGTCCCTCAATAGCAATGGATCTGGTACAATTGTAAGCCAAGTTTGAATCTCATTTGGGTCTCTTTCGTTTCCTATGGGCGGAAACTCAAATTCATATACCTTGAATACTTGTGAAAGTTGGTATACGGGATCAACATAATTTTTGTAGTCCAAATGCGAATGTGAGCAAGCAGCAATGGCATGAGAGCATGGATATTTGAGTGCTTGAAAGAAACCACAATCGCACCACCTCTCTTGCAGATTAACTCTGAAAGAGTTAGCTTCAATCCCTTGCAGCGGACGTGGCATTTCGGTTACACGAAACAATTCACGGGTGCGAGAAAAATTTGTAACTAACATCCCATTTGATGCAGCCACTTTTTTCTGTAAATCAACTACTAGTCTTGGGTGGTAAATATGCCCGTTTTGCATCCAAGTAAGAGCTTGTCCACCGAGCTTTGCAAAGAGTTGACCCAAACGAAAATAAGTCGTTTGTTGTCATATGACCATAGCGATACCTTTAAGCCAAGCTTGTCCACTGGTAAATGACGCGCCCCCTTTAAGGTTGAATTTATTGCTTCAGCCAAGTTTGTTGTCATATGACCATAGCGATACCCCCCGTCATATGCATTTGTCCACATTTCTTTGCTGATGTCCATAATATACTCGCACCCCTTTTTATTTTTGCCAAACAGCTCTTGTAGCATCGACTCAAACCTTTGAGGTAAGAGTTCATAACCTAAGCCATTAGGAATATGTAATAGTTAATATGAAGTATAAATAAGTAATAAGAAATTGATAGAAAAATTGGGAAAAAGTAACATACCCATCCGCACGACTAACTGACGTTCATCGTTCTTCTTGTATTTTCCGTAATAGTTTGCAGCAATATGACGGACACAATAACGATGTTGAACATGTGGAGGTCTATACATTGTACCCAAAGAGTCCATTGCTGCTTTTATCCCGGCTCCTCGGTCTGAAATAATGCATAGTCGTTCCCTGGTGACAACATGTAAACGTAAATTTTTAAGGAAAAAAGCCCAAGACTCAGTGTCTTCTCCTTGAACGAGGGCAAACGCAACAGGAAGAATATTGCGATTTCCATCTTGGACCACATCCAATAATAAAACTTGCTTGTATTTCCCATACAAGAAAGTACCATCAATTTGGACAATTGGTTTACAGTACTTGACTGCATTAATACACTGAGGGTAAGTCCAAAAGACTCGGTAAAATTGGCAGCGATCGCGAACCATTCGATCATTCACGTAATGATGTTGAGTTTCGAACTTAACAATTGTCCCATGATTAAGTCTTTGCACAACATGAAACCAACTGGGCAGCTCGTTGTAAGAGGAATCCCATTCGCCATGAAGTTTGCAAATGGCATTCTGTTTTGCCAACCACGCTTTTTTATATGAGACAGTGTACCCATATTGTGACTGTATAGCAGAAATCAACACTGCAACAGCTATATGAGAGCTTTGCTTCACAATGGGCATGATTGCTTGACAAATAATGTTGGAGTCCAAGTTGGGATGATCCTGGTTTATACCTGTTGCACAACATGTATGAGGACCGTTGTATCTGGTTAGTTCCCGTAAGTTGTTCTTCCTCTTCCTCTTTGATACACGGACCATCCATTGACATCCGTTGTCACGTTGGACGCAGTAGCAGATATATTTCTCCGTGTTAGATCGATCAACTCGGGACTGAACTGAGTTACGAATATTGTAACTCTTTATTGCCATCATTGCTTCCTCCTTCGATGCGAACTCCATTCCAATATGTAAATTACCGTCATTGACTGATGATTGAAGTCCATAGTTGCCAACATCAGGAAGATCTGGAAATTCAGGCTCATACATTGCATCATAATCAGCCTCATACATATGTGCAGAATGTACGTTAAACTGTGGTGAGTCAGGTTCAACGAATAATCCCGTTTCAGCACCATCTGCACCTGGCTCCCGAAGAGGTTCTTCTGGTGGAGATAAGGGTTCCTCCGATAATCCAATGTTGAGGTCAAATAAGTTCCCGCTTGCGTGTCCTCCTCTTGAACTTGAGGCCATTGTATCATGTGGGATGTGAATAGACTGTCGTCTCGTTGGCATTTCCATATGTAAGTCGAAAACATTGGCAGATGAATGTCTGCCCCTTGAAGTAGAAGAGATGTTGACATATGGATTATTGGTGAAGCCACGTGGGTTGAGATCATAAGCAGTTGCAGATGAATGCCTTCCTATTGAACTTGATGGCATGGTATATGGCGTTGGATCCGCCATTAATGATGTGAAATCATTACAGATCAGTTGTGTCGGGCTATCAACTTGATCAGTTTGATATGCAATGCCAAAGTGAGAGGAATATGAGAGACCACGAGTTGCACGAACCTCAATAAAAGTGGCATACATTTCAATAAGAGATTGTGAACTCCCCATATGAGCATCAACCATCATAGAAACATCATCATCGTTTGAAAGCTGAAATGATGTATACGTGAGCGGAAAAAATTCAGTAGAAAATCTGTACTGAAGTGAAGATAGTCTTCTCTGGCTTGCTACACGAATCTTTAACGAAATTTTTGTGATTAACTCCTCAATTGTGATGTTTCTCTTCAAGGTTAAGGGGATATAATGATCTGACTCAAAAACAACCCCCTCTTCAGCTTCCTTAATTTCTCCATCATAAAAAAAACAGCAGAAAGACGACTCATTTTCAGAGAATTTGAGAAGTTAGAGTTTGGGAATTTGAGAATTTGAAAGATTGTGAACTGAAGTTTGTTTTGAAAGTTTATAATGCGTTGCATATAATAGTGTCTATAATCGGAGTACTATTCATATGAAGGCGCGTTCCCGGGGGCGCGCCTTCCATTATTTCGTCAGAGAATATGTTATCATTGCCCTATTATGTCACTCGTGTCCCTCGGGGACACTAGATATATCAGTACCTATTATTTCACTATTCACATGAAGGCGCGTTCCCGGGGGCGCGCCTTCCATTATTTCGTCAGAGAATATGTTATCATTGCCCTATTATGTCACTCGTGTCCCTCGGGGACACTAGATATATCAGTACCTATTATTTCACTATTCACATGAAGGCGCGTTCCCGGGGGGGCGCCTTCCATTATTTCGTTAGAGAATATGTTATCATTGCCCTATTATGTCACTCATGTCCCTCGGGGACACTAGATATATCAGTACCTATTATTTCTCAGGGGACATGAAGGCGCGTTCCCGGGGACGCGCCTTCCATTATTTCGTCAGAGAATATGTTATCATTGCCCTATTATGTCACTCATCTCCCTCGGGGACACTAGATATATCAGTACCTATTATTTCACTATTCACATGAAGGCGCGTTCCCGGGGGCGCGCCTTCCATTATTTCATCAGAGAATATGTTATCATTGCCCTATTATGTCACTCATGTCCCTCGGGGACACTAGATATATCAGTACCTATTATTTCACTATTCACATGAAGGCGCGTTCCCGGGGGCGCGCCTTCCATTATTTCGTCAGAGAATATGTTATCATTGCCCTATTATGTCACTCGTGTCCCTCGGGGACACTAGATATATCAGTACCTATTATTTCACTATTCACATGAAGGCGCGTTCCCGGGGGCGCGCCTTCCATTATTTCGTCAGAGAATATGTTATCATTGCCCTATTATGTCACTCGTGTCCCTCGGGGACACTAGATATATCAGTACCTATTATTTCACTATTCACATGAAGGCGCGTTCCCGGGGGGGCGCCTTCCATTATTTCGTTAGAGAATATGTTATCATTGCCCTATTATGTCACTCATGTCCCTCGGGGACACTAGATATATCAGTACCTATTATTTCTCAGGGGACATGAAGGCGCGTTCCCGGGGACGCGCCTTCCATTATTTCGTCAGAGAATATGTTATCATTGCCCTATTATGTCACTCATCTCCCTCGGGGACACTAGATATATCAGTACCTATTATTTCACTATTCACATGAAGGCGCGTTCCCGGGGGCGCGCCTTCCATTATTTCATCAGAGAATATGTTATCATTGCCCTATTATGTCACTCATGTCCCTCGGGGACACTAGATATATCAGTACCTATTATTTCACTATTCACATGAAGGCGCGTTCCCGGGGGCGCGCCTTCCATTATTCGTCAGAGAATATGTTATCATTGCCCTATTATGTCACTCATGTCCCTCGGGGACACTAGATATATCAGTACCTATTATTTCACTATTCACATGAAGGCGCGTTCCCGGGGGGGCGCCTTCCATTATTTCGTTAGAGAATATGTTATCATTGCCATATTATGTCACTCATGTCCCTCGGGGACACTAGATATATCAGTACCTATTATTTCTCAGGGGACATGAAGGCGCGTTCCCGGGGGCGCGCCTTCCATTATTTCGTCAGAGAATATGTTATCATTGCCCTATTATGTCACTCATGTCCCTCGGGGACACTAGATATATCAGTACCTATTATTTCACTATTCACATGAAGGCGCGTTCCCAGGGGGCGCCTTCCATTATTTCATCAGAGAATATATTATCATTGCCCTATTATGTCACTCATGTCCCTCGGGGACACTAGATATATCAGTAAATCAGGTAAATTATAACCAAAATTTAACTTCTTTTGAAAGTTCAGCAAGTTAAGAATAACTTAAATTAAAACGTTATGTGAAGTTTGAATAAATTAGATAAAATGTTATGGATAAATTGAATAAATGTGAAGTGATAAGTTGATTGTGACATTGAAATTGTATGGAATGAGCATTGAAATGTGACATTGAATAAATTGCCAATTCACCCCCCTCTTGGCTGATTCCGTCGATCGATGAACTCAACATAAGTTGATTTTAATGTATACGTTTTAATATATATGTTAATGATAAAATCATATGTATGGATAAATTTAATTTCAATTTAAGTATTGTGTACTATAATTGGAATATAACTTTTAATTTCGAATACAATTGGAATATTAAGTTGAAATTTAATGTTAAATTTTGAATACTATAATTTATATTTTAAATTTAAATTTGAATAATATTATTTTTATTTTTATTTTAAATTTCGAATAATATAATTTGTATTTTAAAAACATTTATCAAACATTTAATGTTAAATGTGAATAAAAAACAACATTAAAAAATATGTATGTAACAACCATGAAACATTTAAATAACATAACCAAATTACATAAAATTCTGAAATATAATTATTTAAATAACATTAAATATAACTGGATCACCGATGTCGTATTCTCGAATGAGTTCCACATGGCGGTGGTTGTCTATTTCGTGGAGGATTTCTTCGCGGAACTTGTTCTTCAGTCTCCTCATCTTCACTATCATCATCAGCAGCATTTTCTTCATTTGGTGTAGATGACGCTGAAGGGGTTGAAGGGCCTGTATAAAATAACGACCCTGAAGGAGTGCTAGTAACAATCCCACCGCTCCCCGGGAACTGTGAAAACTGTGGAAACATTGGCATCGATGTATGTGATCCAGATGGAGATTGAGGTGTCTGCGGAGAAGCACCACCAGCCAAATAAGATGCATATGAACCATATGCTGGATCATTAAACATAGTAGTATATGCACCTCTATATGGTATAAAACCCTGCGGGCTAGGCATGTAACCTGGCGGGCTAGGCATGTAACCTGGCGGGCTAGGAATGTAACCCTGCGGGCTCGGAATGTAACCCTGCGGAGATGGCATATAAACTGGTGGGCTTGGCATATGAAGTGGATGGCTGGGCATGTACCCATGCGGCATCGACGAATAAGGATGTTGTGGTGGGACTGATGCAGAACCGGTAGCGCCTTCTCTCCGTCCACGCGTCGGGGGACGATGATATTGAGACGGTTGACGTCTTTCTCGGCGCCTAGGAATGTTAACCCCTCGTGCTTCCGCCGAAAGTAGAAACGGCTTCCCATTTTCATTAAACCAGTCCATATAGTTATCCGTAACCATATGACCAGTTTCAGCGTAATATTGTCGAGGGGCCAACAGTGTATATCGGTTCTCCCAAAGCGCAATCCAATCTCTGTGTCTCACCACCCAGTTAACATCTTTCTTTCCTCGTCTATCTATGTTATGCACGTCGTCTAAATTCCTAGGAGCTCCAGGAATATATTGCGTACAACCATACTGACGGAGCACGTGATCAACTGGATGCCACTCAATAATAGCATAACATATAAGAGGTATAACCGATATCCATACCTCTAATGACCCACTAAGGTGGGGTGGAATGCAAGCTTTCACTTCATCGCTCGCATAAGGTATCCACTGAAAGTGAAATATAAATATACAATTCAAATAAATAAAATATTCTAATTATATCTAACATTTTAAATTAAAATATTAATAATTAAACAAATTTAAAAACATACCTCAGACCCAGCTTTCGTATCAATAAGTAAACGAATTTCCTCTAACCCAGTAGGTATACTTTTATGGTCCTTTCTTTTCATCGACCACCTATGAAATATAATATAAACTAAATATCACCCTATTTAATTGAAAATATTTAAATCAAAATTTAGTTCAAAAATTACCTCAACAATAAGGGGAATACATATGGTTCATTCACGATCGGGCATAAAAAAGGCATGCGGAACCACGCCCATGATTGTAGAAGCAGAAGACATCCACCGATAGCAGTTTTCTTATAATTCGTCGCCCGACACATTTCTCTAAAGAGAAATGCCAAAACTGCAGCACCCCAACTATATATTCCAGCTTCATCAAAATCGATCAGATGCCGCAACCACATACAATGCACCTGGTTGCGAGATTTGTCGGGCATCAATATTCCTCCAATTATTCGTAGAATATATGCCCGAGCACATGCCTTTGCTTGATCCTCTGAAGCATTTTCATTTAAAACCTCAAAATTAGCTTTCAACCAAGATAAAGCTATTCTACCTCCATTAAACTCTGGCGGAGCAGCTCCAAGATAATCAATGCACATTGATTGCCAATCACCATCCGCCATACCACACATCATATTTCCGTCGACGGGAAGCCCCAGATACATAGAGACATCCTCCAATGTAATTGTCGCATCTCCACATGGAAGGTGAAAAGTGTGTGTCTCGGGCCTCCACCTCTCAATCAGTGCAGAAATTAGGACAGGTTCGAGTTTGCAACCGCCTATAATTGTTGCAATATACCCGAACCCGGCAGAAGCCAAATATGGCAAAATACGTTCCGGTGTCGGTATACGTGGATTTTTAATAAAAGTCTCTAAAATACGATCAGCATCCTAAATAATATACATTATAAAAAATAAAAATTAATATAAATTCATAATAACTTTAAAATAAAAATAAATTTAAATATTAACATTAATTATAAAAAATATTACCATATCGCTAAAATGTCTGGAGATATGATCAATATCCAATCGCAACAGCATTTCGTTTTCCATTATAACTGTAGACAAAACAATATAATTAGCAAAAAAAAATTAATAATTCTAAATAAATAATAATTATTATATAAATATTATTTTAATAAAAATATAATATTTACATAAATATATTAATATAAAAAATAATAACTATTTAAAAAAAATACTAACATAAAAATAAATTTCTTACCACTAATAACAAATTTAAAACTCAAATAGTTGAAGAATTTGAGTTATATAAAAGAGGAGAAGATGATTTTAGTGTGAATAATGAGGGAGGGTTGAGGGGGTTTATATAGGGGAGGAGGAGGGGTAGTTAGGAAAAACGGATGGGGGCATTTATGACATTTAATGGAAGGCGCGTCCCCGGGGATGCGCTTTCCACACGTGTCAGCTGATATGGCAAAGGCGCGTACCCGGGGACGCGCCTTCCACACGTGGCATCCAACTCAACGAAAACACGGGTAAAGCGCGTCCCCGGGGACGCGTCTTTGCCAACTCAATAAAAAGAGTGCTACTTCTGGAAATATTGATCAAACGGTGTCAGAAAGAGAAAATAAAAAAAATGATGTCAGTAATTTAGCCACACTAAACCGAGCATGTTTTGTTCTTTTTTTCTCTCTATGCTCTGGTAACAGTTACTCAGTCCTTCACTGTAAAAGGCACCCAAAGAGAGAGAGAGAGGAAGCCATCTGCTTGTTTTCCGCCACCATTTTTTTCTTAATGAAAAAATAAATAAATAAATACTTAAATTATACTCTAAATTAATTTTAAGTGTTTAAAAAATTATATGTTAAAAATAAATATCTAAAATTTTTAATATTACATTTTTATATGTATACTTTACCGTTAAATTCGATTATTATCTTATATGTATCGGGCTTATAAAATTTTAAAAATTGTGTTTTAAAATAAAAAATAAAGTTATATAAAAAAAACCTCAAATTTAAAATCCTTAATTTTAAATTTCATTTTCAACCTTTAATCATTTTCGGTCACCGCTTTCATCGTTAAGTAATCACTCACATATTGTCGTCCACCTATTGATCGATCACTGCCCTTGTAGTTACCAAAATCCCTAAATACCGAAATTCTTAACTCTGTGATCCTATCCTAACCCTAAATTTAAAATCATGAATTGCAATTAGGACGCTGTGAACGTTTGAAATTCATGGGAAATTAAGGGGCAGAACTGCAACATAAATTCAGGAGGATTAGAGGGGTGAGACTACAGCGCGGGAGAGGAGAGAGGGACTGCAACAGGGACGGGAAGGGGAATAGTTTTTTTTTTATTTTAAAAAAAAGTATTTTTGAACGCTATTTCAAGTAAAAGTGTATATTAGAAATATTAGAAATATATTTTTAACGAAAACTCATTTAAATATATAAAATTAACTTAAAATATAGTTTGGAATCTTATTTTTACATAAACCCTTTTTTTCAATGAATATTCACCATTCTACTAATTATTATTGTTTCAATGAGTTCAAATAAGTTTGTGAGAAGAGTTTTTTTTTTGTTATTTGATTTGATCAATATATTTTTATAAGAAATGATGTAATTTAATAAGAAAAAGGAAACATTAGTTATATTATAATACCTCGATGCGATCGGAACGAAAATTGGATCAAAAATATCGTTATAACTTAAATTAAACTCAAACATTCAGAATCACATGTAATTTCATATTTTAACACAATATAAAACCTAAAATGATACTACAATAAATCATCTTATTTATCATTCATTAATCAAATCACAAGTTGATTTCATGCTTAGAGACCTTATTAAAGCTTTCCGAAAGTTCAAAGACTTATTCATAAGATATAATGACACAATTATTCACCAATGTTTGCATAATTGGTTATTTTGTCTCATGTTTTTTTTGTGTAGTATTTTACTCCCACCTTTCAATTTTTGGTTAAAACAGACCCTGTAGGATGAAAACCGTTAGTAGGCTAACAATCAACATATGTTGCTGGCGTGACATTTTTCACATGTGATCGATTGCTAACGTGGTATGTGCCATGTCACCCAAAGTGATGCGACATCAGCATCGTGCGTTGACCATTAGTCAACTAACGATTTTGGGTTGTTTTGACAAAAATTGAAATGCGGGAAGTAAAATGCTCCAAAAAAAGAATAAGGTGCAAAATGATCATTTGTATAAACATTGGGGGGTAATTGTGTCATTATACATATTCATAAATAATCCTAATTAACAAATTTAATATATTTAACTTAACTGAGTCAATTTATAGTATATTTAACACAAATACACAATCAAATCAACATACTTATTAATCGTAAATAAATCATAACTTGAATTCATGTTTAGAGATCACACTGAAATTTATTATAAGTTTAGAGACTTAAATGTAATCTTTTTATTCATATATAAATTTAATACCATTAAATCAATTAATTATTTTCAGAGTGAAATTGTCTCAAAAATGAACTTAAAACATACAATTTATTCTTTTGAGATTTATACTTAGGGATCTATTAGGGACTTTATCAAATATTTTTATGATTAAGAAATTGTACTTAATGCATGCATTATACATATATCAACATGATATTTCTTACGCATAACTAGTTTTATAAGCCATTATTAACCCTAAATAGTAATTAGGGATCAATTAGTAAACATTTAAAAGTTTGAGGATTAAAATGTAATTATTCAAAACTTTAAAAGACTAACTTGTAAATTATTTTAAAGTCTAATTATACTATTATTCAGACCAAAAAATGCCTTTAGTTAGGCTATTACAAACTGAGAAGTCTTTAAAGATCATTTTGTCAATCTTTAGAGACTAAATCATAAATTTTTAAAAAAAATAAAGGTCACTTGAGATACTAATCATTTTACTAATTAGACATATTAAACATATGATCTTTCAAAACTATGAATTTAAAGAAATGGGGACCAATTTCAACATCAATTGACAAAGTTATGAATGAAAAACTAAACAGTATAGTTTCAAAACTCATAGTCTAGAATCGATATCAAAGGTATGGTTTCGATATTAGGCATCCAATATCAATAATAAATGTTGGTTTTAATAATAAAAATCATTCTAGAATCCCTAGTATCGATACTGAAAATTGAGTTTTCATACTAAACCTTGGAGTATTAGAAATCAACATTCTTAAACTTTTAAAAAAACCAAAAGTACTTAGGCATAATGACAAATTAGCCCTCCTAACATTTTTACAAATTGTCACTTTTACCTTATTCTTTCTTCCATAGTATTTTAGATTCCGGTGTTTCAGTTTTGTTTGTCTAAATAACTCATATTAGATAAAAATTACCAGTTAATTAAATGTCGACATATATTACTAATATGATACTTATATATATATATAATTAACGATATGACACATATCATATTATCGCTTTGATAATATTACATGTATCGTTATAATTTTAAGATGTTAAGTCAACGTAGAACAATTAAAAAAAATACAATTTAAAAAAACTTATTTTGTATAACAAGTTAAAAAAATGGAACCCCAAGACTTAGCAGACTGGGAATTGTGGGTCCGGATGTTCACATCACATGCATCATTGCATGTGCTTTTTAGCTGGAGAATTATTTCCCTGAGATTTTTATAGCTTTTTATTTTTCTTTATTCTCGTATAATTAGGGTTTATAATGACATTTGTTTATTGATGGAATAATCCAGGGATTAGTTGATGTTTGGGTAGGGTGGTTGTGGTGGTAAGTAAATTTAAGTTGAAAGCCAGACTGGATTTGCCTCGTTAAAGCAGGATTCATTATTACGTTGTTGTTTTGCTGCAATTTTTACACAATAATGGCTCCATTTTTGTGTCTCTCTCTGCTCGAGACCCCTCAAACCTAGGATCTTGTCTTAATAATGATGGGAGTGATTGCCATCTCTATCTTTTCTCTATGCTCGTATATAAAGTAGCCGATTTAAAAATATTTTCTAAGGTGAGGTATATATATATATATATAATAATAATAAAAAAATTTCGTGTTAGATAAATATAAATAAAATTTTAGAGTAAACACCAATAATAAAATAAACAATTAATATAAAGAAATTTGAATTTCATGATAGACGATACTCTGGATAAGCCTTGCATCCGCCACTGTGTATATATCTTCATATCAATCCAGGGCTTTTTTAAAAGAATGATGCATGGGAGAGAAACAAATAGGAAAATATAGTTTAGAAAAAAAATTGCAATCTAGGACGATTACTATAATGGATGTCGAACTCGTCGTTCCAATAAGACAAGTTCGGATAAATATTATTATTTTAAGAAAATTTATTGTTATAGAAAGATGAATTTTCGAGGAATTTTCATTGGAACTCATCTTGGTGGAATGATGAAATGATGAGTTCATCCTCCATTGTAACAATTATTCTAAATTACATTGTTTACAATTAAACGTGATGAAAAGATTATCTATCTAATATTTTGTTTATAATTTATTAAATATTTTAAAACACAATACTAAACATATCCCATATATAATTTGAGAAAAGGATGAAGAGAGAGATTTAGGTGCTATTAACGGGTACAAAATGATAGCAGATGACTATGACAATGATGATGAAGGAATGGTAACCAACATGATGATAAAGGAGGAAGATGGAGAGATGATGAAAATAGGTGAAGAAAAAGATTAAATTAATATAATTCTGAATTATTGCAGTTAAATTCTTAGAATTAATATCAACTTATAATAATGTATAAAATTTAAATTTAAACTTTTGTCACTTTAATTTTATTTATTAACACGTTATCTGATTTAAAAAATCAATTTATTACTTTTAAGTAAAATAATCCGTTTATAATTTTTTTATAATAAAAGGACTTGATAAAAAATGTTCTATAGTCATATTACTATTTATATTTTTTTCTTTTTTATAATAATATAAATTATTAATATATATGAAAATTTATATAAATAAAAATATATTTTATGTGATTATGATCAGGCAAATTGTATGAGTATTACAAAATATTATATCAAATCAGTTACAAGAAATAATGTCTTAAGAATTTATTCATTTTGAATTATATGAATAGTACCTTTCGAATCATAAGAACCAAACGGTCTCGGTAGTTAAAAGGATGATTGTTATATTTAGAGATATCAAGTTCGAACACGATGTCTACAGGGATGTTTAAACATTCATTGTCAGATGATTGAGAAAATCTTTCAAATATATATATTATATTGTAATTACTTCAAACCAATCGAAATAAAAAATTCAACAAATTTTATGATGCATATTTAAATTGTTTATTATTAAATGATAACTAATTTATGAATTGGATCAAACCAGTTCAAATTATTGATGAGAAAAATATGATTGTCCGGTTATCCCTTGATTGATAGTAGTAATAATTCGGAGGTCTCTTACGGAAGCTGCTCTCAATCTAGCGTTGGGGGCAGCCTACTATCCTACCTCCCCTTACCCCATTATATATGGGAATAAGGGTTAACTAATTTTCACCTTTTTATCTTTTTAATTCATGTGCTATTTTTATGTTTTATTCTAATTTAAACTCTTATAAAATATGAATTTTGTTCTTTATAATTTTAATTTTCAATTCGATTGTATTTGATAAAATATTAAATATTAATTTATGATATGTATATGTATATGTAGGTGTAGGTCCTTCAAAAATAATTGTATTAAATAAATAAGATAATAATTGGTTCAAAAAAGTACCAATCCTTTTATACGCCTTCATGCATGCTAAGGTTAGGGCTGTAAATGAGACGAGACAGATCGCGAGCTACTCGAGATCGACTCGATCTTGGCTCGATAAATACTCGGATCGAATGGACTCAACTCGAGCTCGAACTCGACTCGAGTTCTTAATGAGCCGAAACGAGCTACTCGATACTCGACTCGAAAAACTCGTGAGCAGCTCGAAAAAATATTATATTATATTTTTAATTTTTTAAAATTACATTATTAAAAATACATTATTGATGAATAAAATATTCTTGAATTGAAAATGATTAAAAATTATTTTTATATTTATTTTAAATTAATAAAAAAATATTTATATAATGACAAATATTTAATATATTTCTAATGATAATATTTTAAATAACTAATTTTTAAAATTGTTGTTGTATTTTCAGGTTTCGGGTTCAAATATCATAAATATTAAGGGTTTGAGCATTTAATATCAATATACTATATTGTACTTACCTCATAAATCGGTACCAAGTCTATTAATTAATGTATTTGTAATGAACCTTAAACCCTAAAACCTAAACCCTAAATCCGATTATGTGATAGAGATTAAATTATGCACATGAAGGTAACATACAAATTATGCAAAATGATGTTATGTGACTCCTAAATAAATCATTCACGTACTTATACATAAACATATCAACATGCAAAATAAATATACACAACTTGTTGATTAAGACATGATTTTATCATATCTTAATGATGATTATCGACACCGTCATTGCTTTCAAACACTGACTCACCAACACAATATTTCAAGAGCTGACTTGACGACATAATGTAAACGGAGATTTGATGTACAAATACAACTAAAACGATGAGATCATATTTTATCATACCCTAGTCAAGAGGTTAACATCAATATCATACAATCACCATCGGTGTCAAAATATTCGTATTTTACTCTTCTTTATTCTCATGGAAATATTTTCTTTGAAATTCACTCAAAATCGATGAAAATTCATTTAAAATTTTGATATACTAATACTTCGATCCATTCTAATGATTGTCCAACAATACTAATTTTGATAATTTCAAAATTTTAAGACTCGGTTCATTATTATCCTACTTTGGTTCATCTTTGTTATCTCCCGATGAATATATATTGATATCTAAGTGAAGAGAAAGGGAAAAGAAGAAGAAGCTTGTTATTCAGCTCATCAAGTAAAGAAGAAGAAGAAGAAGAAGAATAAGAAGAGCAAGGGGAAAGAATGGTCATTTACATAATTTCAGGTCAAAACCCCTCAAAAACCTCTTGAAGCTAAATAGCTATGGTGGAAAATCCAAATACAGCCAAGCCAAGTAGGGAAAAATTAAACGTGGTGAGCTCCACGAAAAAAATATAGTTACTAAACACATGGAAACCCTCCTTTGCTTCAAAACCTTGATCATCCGAGCTATTGAATATAATTGCAGGTCACTGGTTATTGTTTCTCTCTTTAAGGTTTGAGAAAAAAAACACCAACAAATATAAACTATATAAAATCATCACTGATCCAAAAAAAATATGTAAAAATCTTGTTTTGCAGTTGTTCATATCAGATGAACTTAAGTAAAGCCAGTTGTAGGCATTTCACGAGATCCTTCACTGTCATCGAAAACTCAGCTTCCATCTGCAGACGACGAGTCGACGATAATAAGTTAATTACCATGGAATATTCGAGGTTTAAGTCAAGGGTTTTAACCTGTAAATCGTACAATACCTGAGCAACAATGGTTATGTCAAGAGTGGCTTGTCCGAAAGGCAATACATTGGTATTGAGCACAGAGAGATGAAGCTTTTCGACTTCGTTTAGGGGGATGCCAGTTGGTCATGCGAGTTGATATCCCACATCGGTGGTGTTTGGGGAATAAGGGGTAAAGTGTGTGTATAAAAGGGGATGAGTTTCAGCAAATGAAAATTAACCCGTTTTCGAGCTTGAATCGAGCTTGAAACGAGCTTAAAATCGAGCTTTTTAATCGAGCTTCTCAATCGAGCTTGCATCGAGTTTTTCAATCGAGCTCAAAATCTAGCTTGAGTCTCGAGCTTGAATCGAGCTCTTAATTTTTTTTTTGAGTTCGAGCCTTTTCGAGTTCGAGTCGAGTTTCAATATTTTCTTTCGAGTTCGAGTCGAGCTTGAAAATTGTAGGCTCGCGAGTTTTCGAGTCGAGTCGAGCTTACATATAAAGTTTTCGAGTTCGAGTCGAGCTCGGCAATACTCGAGCTCGACTCGGCTCGTTTACACCCATAGCTAGGGCTACTATGTTAATTAATTTTTGTTTTAACTTTTTTTTATTAATAATTGGTTCAAATATTTTTTTTATAACCATCGATTTCTGATTTATTAATCGACTAATCTGAATTGAGTACTGCAAAAGCAATAGCGACCTTTCCAATCTAATTTGTTCCCTTAGCAAACGTCAGGAGTTGAAATTAATTTGGCGAAAAGAATTAATCAACTAAAATTAATATTTTTAATGATTTTATTTTTAAATAGACTTGTTTAAAATTAAGGGTCGAGTTATCTATTCTATATTTAGAAGAGTTTGGACAGATAAATATTATTTTTGAACAATGGGCTTGGACAAAAAGTTTAGACCAATTTAAAATAAAGTTTGGGTTTAAACTTCACCATTCAAAGTCAAAGCCCGATCTATATTAAAAATTTATAATTTATTATATTATATTATTTTAAAATATATATTATACAATTTATAGAATATAAAAATTGAATTTATAATATATAATGTTATAATCTAAGTATTAAAATGATATTAAATTATTCATGTATAAAAGAATAAAAATTAAACAAATTTAATGAAATATAAATTATAAAAAAATGTTAATTAATTTTAAAAATAAAAAAATATTATTAGACAAACTAAAAATGAATCTGGATTAACCATCTACAAATATGAGTGAACTTGAAAAATAATTTGATTCATATTTTTGAGATTGGCATAGATAATAAAATTTATTATTACATATTTAAAAAGTTGGTTCGAATCTGGTTCAACTCATACACACTTTTATTTTAAGAAATTTTAGATAGTTAAATAGATCATAAAAATAAAATTAATTTGATAAAAATCATATAAAAATGATAAATAGATTAAAATGCACGTATGACTTAATGTGTTTTTTTACATATAAATTTTATTTAATTTCTTTTAATATTGTTATCTTCTAAAGATAATATTTTAAGTATACTAATTAAATTTTATAATTTAAATTCAATACTGTTTTTCAATTTATTAAACTTAACACCTACTATTTAAATTTATAAATATTTTTTAAAATAATAAAGAAGATTAAACATATATAAATATAATAAAATGAAAATATTTATTCAAAATTTTAAATTATATGGATTAATTATAATACAGTATTCTTAATTAATTTTTTATTTTTTAAAATTATTCATGTGACACATAAAAAGATTATAATTGAAAAATATATATATAATATGAATATATGGTATATCATTACGTAAACGATTAATCCCTTATTCATTTTCCTTTAATTCCCCTTTCTTTTACTAATTTAAATCCAAAAATAGGAGTATGGGCAAAAATGGCATCGAAATTGATCCACAGACACAGTGGTTCACTGATGCTTTATGTTGAGTGCGAAATGGGCTCCACTAACGAAAAGAGCCCATTTGATTTGATCATTACCCCCTTCTAACTATACCGGTGGTTTCTTATACTTTTAATCTATTTTGATTTGAGTCATTGATTTAAAATTATAGTTTTGATCCTTCAAGTGTTAACTCCCATTAATTCATTAATAAAAGTTTAAACGGATAATTAAAAAATAAAAGTCAATACATGTGTCCTCCTCTTCCTCTACCAAAAGAATGGTGTTTTAGATATGTCATCAACGTTAATATTTAACGGTTCTTTAGTAAATTGAAATCAAAACTAAAATTAGTACTGTAAGTAAAATAATTAAAAATTGAATGGTATAATCAATATATCGTCTAAACTTTAGTGTTATCCGGTACAATTTATTTTAATGTAAGGAGAGAAATATAAATAAATAAATAAATTGAAGAAGAACAATGGCACTTGAATTTGAAAAGAAAAAGAAATAAAATAAAGTAGTGGTTTAAAAATGGGGGACAAAATGGTGCTCCAATGCGGGGAGACATGGTAAAAAAAAAGGGTTATTAATTCTAATTCAAACTGCAAGTGGTGTGGTGGTCCAAATTAACTTGACAAATGTAATTACTTTGTCTCCCTAAAGTTTTTACACACATCCAACTCAATCATCTAAACATTGCAATTAGTATATGGCGGCGGCATTGGAGTATGATGCAGAGGCGATGATGATAAGGTCTTCAAGTGGTGATGAATGCTCGTTTCCAAGGTTGAAGATCGAAGAAGCTAAAGTTGCATTTGTTTGCAAAAATTAGATGCTATTTTCCTTTCATTTTCATAGACAAAGGAAAACAATTAACAAAACGTAAGTAGCTGAAAATTTTAAAATTACTTTTCAAAAATTATAACATGTAAAAGTTAATGTTTTTCTTTAACTTGATATAAAAATAAATATCTAAATAATTAAGTGTCTTGATCGTAATTGTCGTTAAAAATATCTCGTTAAATGACATATGTTGTATTATGGTACTTTTGAAGATTTTATTTTTTTTTTAAATTTAAAAAATAAATTATTATATTAAAAACAATATTTAAAAAAATCCACCAAAACCCCGACCCCCTCCCTCTGGCTCTCCCTCTCCCTCTCCACTCTCCCCTCCCCTCCCTCCTCCTCCCTCTCACTGTCACTCACTGTCTCAACCGTCTCCCTCTATCCAATATTAGTATTTGGTGATGACGACAAGAATGATTTTTCAAAGACTAGTGATGGTGGTTGTGTCATTGGTGGAAGTTCAATCAACTATAACGACGACAAATGATGGTGGTCGGATAGGTACAGAGATTGGAATAAATATTTTCAAAGTTTAGGGTTTTTTTTTAAGATTTTCAAAATTTTGGAGTTTTTTAAAGAAATTATATTTTAAGTTTTTATTTTAAATATTTTTTCTTTCTAAATCATCATATAACGTGACACATGCCATTTAACAGAACTTTTTATCGTCATTATAGTTGGGACACTTAAAGTGATAACGTTTGTAACGTTACACATCTTGATTGATAAAAAAATACTTTAAGCGCACAAATGAGAAAAACAGTATAGTTTGAACACTTATTTTTATATTAAGTAAAATTAGCTGACCCTATTCCCATATATAATGGGGTAAGGGGGAGGTAGGGTAGTAGGCTGCCCCCAACGCCATGTTAAGAGCAGCTTCCATGGAATACCTCTATTATAAATTGCCCTCAGTGAGTCTTGATCCCATTACCACAAGGTTAAGAGTTTGCGCTCTACCAACTGAGCTAGACGGACAATTCTTATTTTTATATTAAGTATTTCTTTAAAATATTTTTAAAATTGAAAAGTTTGAAAACAAATAATTTTAAATCTAATGAATTGACCTAGATTTAAATCTATATATACGTAAAAATAATATTTTTTCAATATTTTTTTATAAATTCAATTTTTAATTCTGATTAGAACACATAAAATCAAAGACGAAATTAGGATCAAATATTAAGAGGATCAAGTTACGTATTAATATTAAAAAATCCAAAGAGATAAAATCTAATTTTATTTAAATTTAAACTGATAAGAACTTAAAATGTTATTAGGCCAAAAATAAAATATTTAATTTAATTTTACGTGTTTTCTCTATAGGAATTTAGAAACAAAATATGATTTTCCCTTTTATTTAAAAACAAAATTTTATTTTATTTACAAAACTTTATGTCCAATTCTCCAAAATATTGGAAAATTAAAAAGAAAATATTTTTCAGAAATCAAATGAAGGCTAAAATCACTCCTATCCTTTTCGAATACTGCCACCGCTCAATTTTGTCACGATTGTGCTAGGTTGGTAGTAGCGGATTTAAATATTTTTTTAAAAGTAGGTACATATATTTTAAAAATATTTTTTTTTCATATGAGATAGATATAAATAAAATTTTATGAAAAACCCCAATAATAAAATAAACAATTAATTTAAATAAATTCATATTCCAAAATGGGCACGTGCCCATCGTAGACAACCTTGCATCCGCACTTAACATTAATTTATGAGATTTCAACTTTATCAGTATAAGCACAAAAAAACAACTTTAATGATTAAGAAATGTATTATTATTTATTACAGTTTGGACTCTTGTATTGAAATATTGGGTATGTAGGATATGAACGTTCATTATCAAAGAGTTAAGAGTCTTTAAACATATATTATCTTATACTCACCCCATATTTATATGAGAAAACTTTATCGGTCTATATTAGAGATGATCAAATTATTTTAATATATAAAATATAAAATATAATAAATAATAATAGAATTTGAATACACTAATATATTGCAAAAACACTTTGAGATCACTCATTATCTATCAACATCATGAAAATTTGCTCAACAGAAATCTTTCAAAATTCAAACCAAATAAGAAGTTTAGATTTAGATCTCAGATTCAAAATTTTGAAAGAAAAAACCTGACGGATGAAAATTGTAATCTATCATTGTCAAGTGTCAATAGATGATTAATAATACTGTATTAATTATTTTTTAAAAATCTTAAAAAATTCTGGTTTACCGAACGTTAACATTCATCCATTTATAGCATAGCATAATAAGAAAAAAAGTATATGTAATGGAATATTATTCTTTATAATTCAGTAAAAAATATACAATCTTAAACGCCAATTCTTTTATAATAATAATAGTTTAAAAAGTCTAATTGAATTGTTTATATAGTACAGTAGTCTCTCTCTTATTCATTGGTCTCACGGGAGAAATGAGAAGAGATTAAAAATCCGAGGACTGGAATAATTATGATGTGCTGTAGTTTAATTTAATGTTAATTTAAGATGATTTTTAATTTAAAATATTATTTTGTTCGATCCAAAAATTATATAAATTTATAATATTTTTAGTTACAACCAAAAGTTATATTAAAGAGTATTTAAGACTTGTAACCGAAAATATTATAAAAAAAATATTTTCAATTGTAATTTTAAACCTAAAATGTTATGTTTTTAACAAAATTTTCGATTATAATTAATTTTGTCGTTTTAACTTTATATTAACGAGATGTGTGTTTTAAAATTTCTGGCAGGACTGTGTCTGCCTAAATACCCTTTACCAAACTGAGATTTTTTGCAGAAAGAGTGGTAGAGCCGTAAATAAGTATATAGGAAACCGAATCTTCTTTTCTTCTTCAGACCTTTATAACCAAACTGTAACCAACCCATTCGCTTTAATGTCTTGTAAATTTATAAAGGATGAAGAAAAACATATCAATTCTTTACTTCTTAAAACAATTTGAACCCGAGATTAATTGTATATTATTTGTTTAAATATCAAATAAAATATTGCAGTCATGGAGAGTGTATAATTCTTTTGGAATAATAATAAAAAAGCATAATGTTAAAAAATGATCGAATAATTATTTTAGGGTTTTTTGGGAATATTTTGACTCTAAATATTTTATTTTAAAATAAAAAGACTCATCAATAGATGAAACTGATAGTTAATAAATCATGAACGCTCTAAATTAGGATTATTTTTATCTTAAAATGGAAATTTAAGGATCAAAATGCTTCAAAAAAGAATCAGGGTTAAAAAAACTATTAGATCAGACGTTAGGAGTTTTTTTTGTCCTGAAATAAAACGTCAGGCCAAAATACTTCAAAAAATAATAATATAGGCTAAAATAATCATTTTAATAAATATTAATGACTAATTTTGACATTACGCCTAATAAAAAATATTCTTAACATTTAATTAAGTAGTTATTTTTTATCTTTACCCTTTTTGTAGGGATGGCAGAATGACCCGAACCCGATGGGGAAACCCGAAACCCGGTCAAGTTCGGGTCGGGTCGGATTTGAATGATATCGGGTCAGGTCGAGTATCAGGGATTTTTTCGGGTCGGGCTTGGGGACTGGGCAAGGTATAATATTTTATATTATATTATATATATATATTTTTATATTTTCTTATATTAATTATATATATAATATTTTCGGGTTCGGGTTCAGGTTCAGGTTTGAGTATAATATTTCGGATCGGGTTCGGGGACGGGGCAAAAAAAATCCCCGATGGGGCACCCCGATAAAAAATCCGACGGGGATCGAGTTGGGGTCGAGGATGAGGAAATTATTATGTGAAAAGAAATTGTTAGTCAACAGACAATCAATATTTCTAAATATTCTTTTAACCGTAAGTTAAAATATATTAGGCATTTTAAAAAATAAAGGTTTAAATAATTATTTAACTAAATATTATAAATTTTTTATTTTAAATAAAAGTTGTAATCAAAATATTAAAATAATAAAATCAGAAATAACTATTTATATATTAAGAGTATTATTTCCATTATGATTTTTTTTTAAGAAAGTGAGTAATATAGTTTTCATTTGTATACTCATTGCTCCACAAAGTTGGAGAGAGAAATCCTTATATAATTAGTGAGGTTTGAGAGAGTGAAACCGGCGCTTCTTTTTGAATTTGAGAAGCTGAGAATGAGTTTCTTCTTGTTTATTATTTTAATGAATTTTGTCTGTAATTCTTTGTTTTCCTTACCAATTAATCATATATTTAAAAAACATGTTACCTATCTGTGCACCTTACTGTTTTGTCTTTATAACGGTAGAGCTTCACGAGGTTCTGTCAGATTTTCGTTTCAAAACTAAAATCCAAGCTTTTATGCCTTTTGTTTTCTTCATTTAAATGTTCTTCCTCCCCACTGTTTATCTACTTGCAAACTGAAAATATTCCCGCATCGAAAAGGAACCCATTTTGATACTCTTGTTTCTCTGTGAAAGAAATGGGGAAGACTACACGGTGGCTTAAGACGGTGTTGGGCATGAAAAAAGACAAGGAGAAAGAGAAAGAACAAAACCCATCAGTTCTACAGGACAAGAGTGACAAGAAACGATGGAGTTTTGCCAAGTCCGGCAAAGGTGTTGAAGCGAATTATCAAATTCCATTCAATATCGGAAATGATTTTCCCTCCACGGATGCTGCTTGGCTGACGTTCTTCCAGAAAACCCAGAACGAGCATGCATTCGCGTTGGCTGCTGCCACTGCCGCGGCGGCTGATGCAGCAATGATGGCAGCTCAAGCGGCGGCCACCGTGGTTAGACTGACTAGCAATGCTAGAGCAGCTTTCTACGGCGGAGGGAAAGACAAATGGGCTGCTGTTAAAATTCAAACTGTGTTTAGAGGCTATTTGGTAAGTATTTTATTTGTATGAATTATTATGGGATATTTTTTTCGTATAATTATTCGTATTCGATTTATGGTAGATCAATTTAAATCGAGTTATGATGGTTCATTTTGTTAAACTCTAGTTTGCTTATACTTTTTAGTCTCGGAAAGCACTTAGAGCATTGAAAGGACTTGTTAGACTGCAAGCTCTTGTTAGAGGTTATCTTGTAAGGAAGAGAGCCGCCGCTACTCTCCACAGTATGCAAGCTCTTATCCGAGCACAATCGGAGGTTCGATCTCGACGATTACGTCGCTCCTTCAACAAGGAGAATCAATACCATGCCGAAAATGGGCCATGGAAATCGATTGTGAGTAGCATTGTCCCAACACATTTATTCTAGTGTGTTGTTTAGTAGTTTTGATTGATTGTTTTTTCATTTCATTTTCAGGAAAGAATTAATGAACAAAGAAGTGAATTCAGAGCAAAAGATTTTCTAGATCAGTTGATATAAATGCATACGACGACCCCCCGAAAATAGTCGAAATCGATACGTTCAAGCCACGATCAAGGTCTCACCGGTTCAACGTCCGTTATCCGAATGTGGGGATGACTTGACTTACCTAACGATCTCATCACCTCTTCACGTGCGGATCCAGCCCGAACATCGTTACACCATTGCCAAAATTTTAATGATTTTGAGTGGTTCTTCCCGGCGGTGACGAATGTAGGTTTGCTAGTGCTCACAATACTCCTCGTTTTGCCAATGCAACTCGGTCCGATGCTCCTACGACACCGGCTAAGAGTGTGTGTGGAGACGGGTATTTTAGGCCGTATTCGGACTTCCCGAACTATATGACAAACACGCAGTCGTTAAAGCCAAATTAAGATCTTACAGTGCCCCAAAGCAAAGGCCGGAATCAGGAGCAAAGAAGAGGCTTTCGCTAGATGAAATAATGGCTGCAAGAAACAGCATGAGTGGTGTAAGAATGAACAAGTCATGTTACCAAGTTCATGAATGTTTGAAAATTTGAAAACTTCAAAACAAGTTTTTTTTTTAATTTGATTTTGTTATGAACAATCTACTGCTTTAGGATCATAGAAGTGAGTGGTAATGTATTCTTTCAAAGAGTTTTTTTGTTTTCTAGTCTCTCCTTTGCTAATAAAAATGGGAGCTTTCTATTTCCTTTCAATTTGATTATTATGTCTAAAAAATATTGGTTAAAAATTTTAGTTTCGTTTCCTAAAACATATTTGAAGACAAGAAATCATAAAGAACGTTTCTACAATCAATCTTTGAGTTAGAAAAAGTAACCGATTTTTTAGAAAAAGTTTGATTCGGTTAACGGTTAAAGAAAAAATCGATTAATTTGGTTAATGAAAAATTTGGTTTGATTGGTAACCAAATTAACCGAATGAACACTCCTAGTTAGTGCCCTATACCACCACATCAACACCGTAAAATGCTACGTCAGTATCATAACGGTTAATGATTGAAATTGTTGGTCAAATGATCACATTAAAATATTTTTCTAAGTTGAATGGTCACATTGTGTGCAAAAGTAATTCGAAGGTCATATTGATTTTTTTAAAAGTACAAGAACATTAAGTACCTTTTTATCTTTTTTATTTTCTATTAAAAATTATTTTATCACTTAAAGTTTTATAAATTCATACGCTTTTCAAATTTTAAAATTTCACTAGATAACATAAAATTTTGCTTTCTATCTCTAACTATATATATACATTCATAATAACACTAACCAATTCATACGTGATAACTGTTTGTTGGGATTTAATTTGAGCATTTCTTAAATTCATGATTTAAACTAGTTGAAACAAGAACATAGTACTCAAGTATGTTGTCGTGTTTTAATAGCTTTCAGAACAAAGATGGTTTCTTAGATCTTAAGACATGTTTTTTGTGCAACTTTTTTTGTCAATCATTTAATTTTTATAGGAAAAACTACTTTAGAAACACATAATTTTAATCGTTGACGTTTATATTATTAAATTTTTAATTTTATTAATTATAGCATTAAACTTTAATTTTATATTTAATTATAGTACTCCCCTATTAAGTCACTAACAATTGTTGACATGACATGTCGCACTAAAACAATATTATTTTGGTACGTCTATTTGGATGTCTAAAAAGATACCGTTTTGGATATTGAAATTTAGAATATATTGATTTTCTTACTAAATTTTTAAACAATATTTTTTTGACATTGAACTTTTCGATCGTCGTCAACAGCCAATCATTACCCATCACCAATCGTCTTTCACGGTAAAATTGATATCAAAATATTCGTATTTCATTCCTCATTCTTCTCACATGATTAGTTTTTCACGAAACTCACTCAAAATTGACGAAATTAAACAAAAGAAATTATCATTTTTTTAGATATTTAAAAACTTTTTTAGGTTTACTAGATTTGGGGTATTTGTTCGAAAACCTAAAAGGTAAAAACATTATTTAGAAACAACAAACTTCATAATTAACTTCATCGAACAGTAATTAAAAAAGATATCAAAGTATTAATATACCAAACTTTTGAATGAATTTTCGTGAAACATAAAATTCAAAACTACATACAACACAATAATATTTAGAAAAAACAAACAACAAACCCTCAAAATTAACCTCATTGAACATGAATTTTCGTCAAACTTTTGAATATTATTTCTGATTCTAAAAGTATTTTTGACCCCTGAAATAATGTTAGTAGAGGCTTAAGTTAAGAATTATTTATTAGTTAGTAAATGCAATTTAATTAGGTGATTAACCAAAGCTTGTTAAGCCAATACATTTGAAATGATGAGATAGTACGAGCACAACAGAGAGCACGTGGAGTGACCAAGAAAATCTAGTGAGTCTAAAGGCTAAGCATTTTTTAACCAATAAAGGCCAAGTTGTATGGGAAAGAACACACATATATTAGCATCACAATTATTATTATTTTATTTTAATTATCTAATTATTTTTTTAAATCATATATAGTGTATGTTTCGATCATCCGTTATTAAAAGATTAGTAGAATTGTTGACGTGATTATTTTTAAAAAAATCTCAATGATGATATAATATTATCTTATATTAACACATCAATATCACCGATAAAAATTAACAAAATAATTAAGATATTACACATATAGTTTAACGATATATATATATATATATATATATAAGGCAATTTTATATTAAACCCCCATTAAATAATTATTTGGAGAAATGTCCCCTCAGGCGATTATTTAGAAAAATACCCCCAAAACTGGTAAACGATAAATTGACAATTTTTCCACCTAACAGCCCACATCTCAGCTTGTATAGGCATGTTCGAGTCTTATTTTCAGGGTGTAACTATAAAATTTTTGTAACTTATAAGAGAAAATGTGAAGAATTGCAACTTGTCTTTAATTTGAGCCTAGTATCGACACATTTGAGACATACTAACCAGGATAAAAATTGGCCTGAAAATGAATCGAAAGTATGATTTTGTTCATCAAGTGTAAGACAAAATGACTTCATAGCCATGTTTGACTCTTATTATCGGGTTGTAAATAGCAAATTTTTCGTAATTTATAAGCATAGAGGCCTAGTATTACAAATTTTCTTTAAGTTGAACCTAATATCGCCACATTCGAGACATTCTAAATGGGTAAAAAAGGCCCTGAAAATGATTAGGAAGAATGCTTTTGTTCATCAAAAGGCAAAATGGCTTCATAGGCATGTTAGAGTGTTATTTTCATGTTGTAAATAGTAGATTTTTCGTAATTTATAAGTTTAGAGACCTAATATTGCAACTTTTCTTTATGTTTAGCCAAATATCGTTACATTCGAGATATTCTAAGCTTAGAGGTAATCTGCGCAAAGACTTCTAATTCAATAAATTTGGCCAATTTCAATTTCAATTTACCATCAGTTTGTTTCATAACTTTAATTTTGACCGCATATTCTAATTTGGAGACGGAAATTCCCACATGTTATACGATCTTCCATTTGGATTTCAACTATTGATAAAGTAATCATATTTTCTTCATTTAACTGAGAACTTAATTTAACCATTTTTTTTGCTAAAAGGCGTGAATTCAAATAAAAAAAAATCTCTTGGACAAACTTCAGGACCCGATGGTCTTGTAATAGAAGAGACATTTGGCGATAAATCTGCACTTGCTTGAAAAATTCATCATAAACGATTAAGGTGTGTCGCTCACGATACATCAAATATTCATCCAAAACTGTTTCTATATAAGGAACGAGGTATTATAATATAGCTGGGAAATTCGTCAATAGTGCATTCCATCCCTCCCCTTTCATCTAATATTGGATCTATTTCAATATCATAAAAAAGGAATATATTGTGATACAAGGGGTTATATGATATGTTCTGCATTGATTATCCGAAAGCACATCAAATTAAACCCACACTTGAAATTCGTTTACCTCGCTGCTTCCTACATCAACAATAATAGGGTTAAGCTCTCTTCAACCGGCGAGGGAGTGAACATTTTGCTGAGATTTTAATAATTTTTTTATCTAAATAAGAAAAAAGTAAATTATCAATTGTCAATTAAATCACCCTATATTCCCATCATTTGAACCACAACTCCACGTGTTGTTCATTGTCAAATCTAAATTTAAATTAAACAATTTTTTTAGTATGAACCCCAGCTGTAAAAAAAAGAATACTTCCACCATCTCCTATACATTGTATTAAATTAATGTATTATTGTAGCTGAAATTATCTATCCTTCAAGACATTATGAAATGTCGAACTAACAAGTAACACAAATGACAAAACCTGTCCACAAACATCATAATCAAAAGCCAGCGTAATGTTTTTATTTTAAATAGTTATTATATAAGATGATTCTGAATTTTCATATAAATTGATTAATAAACAATTTATAATAATTTCTAAATTATAAATAAGAACTTAAAAATAAGAAATCATTGAATATATTGTAATTGGAGGAAGTATTTTTTTTTTTAGATTTTAGATTTAAGTATATAATTAGAAAATTATCATTAAAAAATAATTTAAGAATAAACATCAACGAAATTCGTATGTAGTATGTCATTCTTAACTTACCACATCGGCAACATAATTAATAGCCTCACACATTTGTAATTAATAGGTTGAGCATGAAATATTTTTCGTTTTACATAAAATTTTATTTTGTTTTGTTTTTCAAACTTGCAAGTAGCATTAACTCTGAATAGACTACACGTTGTTCTATGCATCATTAATACAAAATTAAAATATTATTATGTTCTTAAACTTGGGATAATAAAAGATTATCCATCGGTGCCTCAAGAGTGACGCGTTTTAATATTTGGTTATCGAGACTATCAACTTAAATATTCAAAAAGAAAAATTAATTAAAATTTATCATTTTATAATCCAATATCCGATATATATTATATTATATATATATATATATATATATATATATATATATCTAGTAATCTTGTAGTTTATGGAATTTTTCAACTTTTAATAATCCTCAAATAAAAAAACTACACTAAAGTTTCTCCTACCCTTTACATTTTTCAAAATAAAATTACTGGAAAATTTTGAATTGAATTCCATCTTAAATCTCAAATCACATAACACAATTATAATTTTTTAATAATAGTAACTGAATTTCATTGATAAAAAAATAGAATTATAATGCACCTAAATATAAAGAAAAAAAATAGAAATAATATACCAAAAAACTGATAAAAACAAAAAATACTAAATCCAAAGAAAAGAAGAAAAACAAAACCAATCCCTTGAGAATGAATACTAAAATTAAAAAATCTAATATTCTTCATAAAAACTTTTTATAAACTTTTAAAAAGAAAAAATTATAGAAATAAATTTGATGTTTTAAATTAGAAGTTATCATTATAATAACAAATAATAATTGAATAGACTATTATTAGACTTATTCGTTATAAAATGCAATCAAATTAATATTTGAAATGCATTTAAAAATTATTTACGTATGATGAAATTTGAGTAAGAATAAATCTAGAGATAACCAAAATATAATTTACTATATAAAATTTAAACCCAGATATTTTAAAAAAAAAAAATCAAAGACTATATAATGATTTTTAAAACATGTCTGGATCACCTGACAATTTTTAGAATGTCATCTGCTACCGTTATTTATGTTATCGCATATGCATAAAGCCTGAAGAAGATGTCCTACACTCTAAATAATTTTTAGAAGTTGTCGTCGTATATTTAAAGTGATTTCCAATAAGAACTATAACGAAAACTTTATAAAAAATAACTTTTCATTCGCTCTATATATTAAATTTTCTTTCAAACGCATTATTTAAAAAAATTTCCATTTATAATGAATATTGGTACTTATCATATCTACTTTGTGTTTGAAAAAAACGAAGAAAAAGACGTTGGTGATGAGTGATCGATTAACATGATTTAAAATCTTAATTAACAAGTATGTCTCATTGATTCAAACACTGAAATATATTAAGAAATGGATCAGGGGCTCGTACTACGAGCACAGCTGCATGTAGCTCCAATGTGTTTGGTTTAAATGCCTATGCTTTCGTCACCTTAATCCGTTTTCAATAAATTAATAGTGTTTATTACTCCGTAGTTTGTAAAACTTTGGGGTTTGAAAAAGGTTTAGGGTTGGCATTGATCCTATAAACCTTTTATTATGACATCTCGATGTGATCCTATAAACCTTTTTATATGACATCTCGATGTGATTAATGGGTCTATCTGATTTGAAAATTCAAAAAAAAAAAATCTATAAAAATATAGGCTTTGGCATTTTGGAGTTCTAAGAGATGGGATAAATGGGGTTTGAATCCTTAATCACGTGATTAGCACTTTCTTCAAAATCCAAGTTTGTTTTATGTTATCGTAGTGTCTTTGGCATTTTGTCATTCAAGGTGTTCTCGCAAAAGAGCTGACTACAGGTGAATCCTTTCAAATGACAGCTATTATTGAAAAACTTATTTGCTTGGAATGACGTCGAGAACAATCTTAGCATAAGAAAAAGAAAACGATAGTGAAAAAATCTAATTGTCAGACTTCATATTCAAAGAGACAATCAAAGAGCAGCTAAGAAGTTAAACAAAACGGATAATTTTAATATTGCCAAGACAAACGTGATGGAAGTCAAGAAAGACTTCAAGGAAAGAAACAATCTATGACTGAGTGTAAATTAGGATCAAAAGATGACGTTTTAAAATTTTAAGAAAAATGCTTTAATTGTAGGTTTGTAAAAAGGTTCAAAGCAAATGAAACTAATGGTGAGACATTAATTTTTAAAGAAATATTTAAATTTGACCTTTGTGTCGTGGTCTTTGAACTTAACTTGATTAATTTAAATTTAAGAAGTAATAATTTAATATTGGTGTCACACACTCTGTTTTAAAAAACCGGATCGACCGGCCGATTCAATCGGTTCAACCGGGAATCGTTGCTTAATCCATTCAATCTAAACCGGTTGAACCGCTATTAGTGAACCGGCCAGAACCGTTGAACCGTTCGAACCGGACTGGCTGAAAACTGGAAAAAACAGGAAAAACAGGAATTTTTGTTTTTTGTTTTTAAAAAAAAAATTAAACCAAACAACGTCGTTTGTTAAACGAGCCAAGTCGAACTCGAGTATTGCTGAGCTCTGAAGTGAAAGAATAGTTATATAATTATAGTTATATAATTTTGTTATGATTTTTAACCCCAAATTTATTTTTTAATTATAGTTATAATTATATTTATTATTTAATATGTTTACCGGTAGCATGACCGGTTCACTAACCGGTCCGGTTCTGAAAACCATGGTCACACATATATTTGCGATAGGATTATATGGAGAACCTCACGCTTCAGGCGTAGACATTGCTCAATTACATGTGAACCTGTTGTGCATCCTTGTAACATTTCGTGTACCTATTAATTATAGTTATATAATTTTGTTATGATTTTTAACCCCAAATTTATTTTTTAATTATAGTTATATATTATTTATTATTTAATATGTTTTACCGGTAGCATGACGGTTCACTAACCGGTCCGGTTCTGAAAACCATGGTCACACATCATATTTATTGCGATAAGGATTATATGGAGAACCTCACGCTTCAGGCTAGACATTGCTCAATTACATGTGAACCTGTTGTGCATCCTTGTAACATTTCGTGTACCT
Source organism: Hibiscus syriacus (assembly GCF_006381635.1). Taxonomy (NCBI): domain Eukaryota; kingdom Viridiplantae; phylum Streptophyta; class Magnoliopsida; order Malvales; family Malvaceae; genus Hibiscus; species Hibiscus syriacus. The sequence goes on along the minus strand of NW_024062619.1, from coordinate 49,939 downwards.
ATTCGATTATGCACCGCAATACTTTATATGTCAATATTTGTATCTCAATTCTCAAACAGATATATATTCTATTTATATATATATAATAAGGAAGCAAATCATTAGAGAACAAAGTTTTAATTAAATTGATGAACCCATCAAATGATTTTAGGATTAAAGGGATTATCATTCTTTCAAACATCCTGGATTCAAGTAGTTTTATCTATGAGTGTGTGCGTGTTGTAATGTTTAAGAAAGATTCAGAATAGATATGCATTATAATCAACCTAAGCTATTAAAAACCAACACAGTCAAATTGATCGTTTTGTATAAAGAATGGATTCCTTTCAAAAGAAGAAACAACTACTTCACGGAGAGGAGCTTTCAAGTCTTGAAACACATTCATATAATGTATGCCACGTACATTTATCAAGTGAGAATGGTGTTAGTGCTTCATTTAATGTTTTCCGATTTATCTTTAATTGTTTGAAATCCATGGATGAATCCTTCGAGAAAAGGGATTAATACGAGTATCATAGCCAAAAGACATTTCCAATGTAATTAAAAAAATCAATTGAAATTGAAGTTAAACGTATTTATAAAAAGCTTCATTTCTAAAGAATTAAAGGAAGCTAACCTCATTCAAGACACTTTGAAAGGGTGTTAAATATTCTTTAAGAATTTTGGAAGAATTTTCCCTTTTATAAAAAAAAAAACTTTCCTAAAAAATATATTTTGTAATTTTGAAAAAAATATCAATTTTAATTACATGTTATATTTATTTTCTCTGTGCAATAACTTTCCTTAAAAGAATTACATGTCAAATTTAGCCGAAAGCCTAAAAAACTAATGTTAAGTCCGGGATAGTCACGAGATTTGAACTCAACGGATTTTGACTGATTCGACTTGATTAGATTGATTTTTTTAAAAAAAATTAAGTTTGAATCGGTCGGATTGAGTCTAGGGTGAAAAATATCCAACCCGACCAAAAAAAATATAATTATGCCATATATATTTAAGGATAATTATAATAATTCCTTATTTATATTATTTTTTACGATTATATTTATTTTTTACGAATAAAATAAAAATATTTTCTAAATATATTTATTTCGGATTTGATCAGATTGAAATCAATTTTTATCTAAAGAAGCGGGTTCGATTTCGGTCGGATGAAGCCACTCTAACATCAGGTCAAGTCGAATTTCGGATAGATAAGTTATATTTTCGAATCGAGTTGGTAAAAAATCCTTCTCAACCGACCCATACCCATCCCTAATTAAGTCTAATTAGTCCAAATCTAGGATGAAGTCCAAGTTCAATAACCTTTTATAACTCTCATACTTTATCAAGTCTTGTAGTTTAGATAAAAGAAAGTTTCTATGTAATCTGCCTAAGTTTAAGTTTTAGAGGCATATAAATAGGTACTCTTATAAGTATTCTACATCATTCAGAAAATTAAATAATTTTTTTTAAAAGATTCTCTTTGTAAGTTATTTTCTTTTGTTCAAGATTTTCATTATTTTTTCTTGCTTTCAAATGTGAGCCTTCCATTACGTTACGTCTATTATTTAACATTTAATCCACCATCTAGCTTGTTAAAGGCGTTGGATCCTTAGAAGGTTAGACGTCAAATAATCTGCATATAATAGGAATTCTGAAAACTATAACAACCTATGTTTCGGGGTCTATATATTTATCACCTTTCTTTTAAGCTTTACAATCGGATCCTTGAAGTGTTATGGTGCAAAAAAGGATAAAGGTCATAAAGTAGGAATACTTTTTAACTATGATTTGAGGAAAAGGCAAAGCATTTCAGTTTGTGGTGTGTTCATAGAGTGCAGATTTTAAAATTGAATCCAAGGATTTGCAGTTCTAAACAGCAGGAACTAATCCAGATGAAATTATATCTCAAAAGTTGTATTAACAAAATAGTCAATGATGTAGAAATTATCAAGTTTTTCATTTCGTTTCATGTATACCAGAAAGGATCAAAATTACAAAATTTTTCATCCGCAAATTCGATTTCTTTTCCTTATAAGTTTAGAAACATGAGCAATTGTGCATAGATTCTAATAATTCGATTTGCTGTAAAAAAAAAAAACTAAGAGATGAAGTTTTAGTTTGTACTGGAAAAAGAGGAGGCCTGCAACTTGCCAAAGTTGTATGTTTAAAGCCACCCCCATATGCTTGATTTTCCTCTTGTGATGCCGTTCTTTCTTGGCAAATTGTTGTATGTTTCTAACGCTGGACACGCGTAAACGACTGAGATTTTCCCTGGAAATCTTTGAAAGACCTCTCCTGCAAATTAATCACTCAAATCTGTAAGGCTTAATCAACAAAGATGTATTCAACAACCTTCATGTTTAATATTAATGCATCGACTTACTTGATTGGAGTTGAGCCATGAGTTCTGATAGTTCATATAAAGGTCCATTAGAATTAGTGGAAGTTGATGATGAAGACGAAGATGCATCGTCTAACATGTCTGATATTGAAGAACAAATGTTGAAGAATCCTCCATGGATGTGATGATGATTTACAAGTTAAAGTTTCATCATCATCGTTTCCATGTTCGTCCATTGATGATCTCCTTTTCTATCATTCTGATGATGATGATGATCGACAAAGCCTGGGACTCGAACAATTCTTTAATATCATCTTCTTCACCCATTTCTGATAACTATCGAACAAGAAAAATTTCAACTAATGGAACACATGAAGTTGAAACCTGAAGAGGGTTTATGTTTATATAAAGAAATAAGGGATTAGGTGGTTTTTTTTCTTTATAAAAAAAAAAAAAGAGGATAATGATTCCATGACAGCAAATACACAAATTTTCCGTGTTGTTCAAGGGGACAAAAAGAGCTGTTTCATGCAACATGCTAAGATAACATACTCATCTGCGTGTGGAAGTCTACATTCATTATGGATATAATTTATGTAATAATGATAACAAATTATTTGCTTTTCATATAAATATCAATTTTAAATATCGCCATAAAATAAATATATATTTGTATTTAGAGTTATATCTACTCATATTTAGGGTCCCAACAAACATTTGTAGGGTGTGTACGTTGTTAATGATTAAGAGAGATTATGAACATATACTAATTTATAATCATCACATACTATTCAGAAAGATAATTGAGTGAAAAATGACGACGTGATTTATTTATTCAGTGAATATCTTATCATTTCATATTGTTAATTTTAACCGTTTATTTCATTCGTACAATGATCCTAAAAAAGCACAAATTAAACAATCTTAGTGATGAAATAGATGGTTTTATCTTAGAGAGGTTCGAGCATGACGTATGTAAGAGGTGTTTTGAATATTATTTCCAAATAATTAAAAATCTTTCGAACATATACCAAACTAAAGTCTATATATATTAATCGAGTAATTAATTATTTTATGATTATAATAGAAATTTAATGATAATGAATAACGTAAAGAGGGTTGGATGAAATTCCATGCACCTTGCTAGTTTGCTTAGTTAGATGGGTCATTGTCAAAAAGTAATGGCGCCCTTCCATTTATTTAATAAAGTGGATGGCCCTTCTCCATATATTCGACATTATCTTTCTTTTTATTTTCTGAATTTATTCTCAGAATAAAAAATGGATAAGTTCGTTGCCTTTCAATTTCAGAGCCCAATCCTCAGTGACTCACCCTCTCGTAATCATTAACCACACACCTTTTCTATTTCTTTCTATTTGAAATTTTCCATTGAATATTAATTATTGCACTTTTATTTCGTCAAAATCGTGTCAAATTGAACTTCAACCCTCTATAGTATTTTTTATTTTATTTAGTTCGAAGGTAAAAAGATGAGAAAAGCTGAAGATTTAATTGGAATATAAAATTATTAAGAGTAATTTTTATCATTATAAATCAGATTAATAAATTTTATAAAATTTAAATATGCCATATCAATTACTTAACGTATGTGTCATTATCTCATTAAAAATCAATTAAATATTTAAAAAATTATTGATCTTACTTTTTTTTTTCTAAAATCAAGTGACAAAAAATTATCTTTTTGTTTGTCTAGTCCAATAACTGAATGCAGTTCACTTTAATAAAATGATTAAATTAGATTGAGCATTCACTTGACATAAATGAAATAAAATATAAGGAATTAGTGAAAATTTATAATATAAGGGTTTAGTATGTAAATTTCTTCTGTTTCAACTCCCTAGATAGGTGGTATGATATTTGACATGCTTCGTTTGATTGATCGACTCCATTCGCTAATGCATTAATAAATTAAAGTATACAAGTGTAAATAGGGATGGGTAGGGAGGGTAGTCACAATTGTTTTTTTAATTAAAAATTATTATATTTTTAAATTTTGTATATATTTTTTATTAAAAGTATGCGTTTGTTGACTCATAGAATTTTAAAGCTTGTCTATTAAAATTTTTAAAATTTTGTTTTTTAACATAAAATCCTACTGTCACTGAGTTTAACATCTTATGTTGGAATTAAATAATGAAAATATATATATATATATATATATATATATATATTTATAGATAACCTAACGTCAGATTTGATATTATATTTATTAAATATAATAAAATTAAGGTTTAATGAATAAATAACGGTACAAACTTAATTGAATATTTGTAATAATATAAGGGCTTATTTGTCATTTTTCCAATTTAAATCCGCTAGATAAGTAGTACAATATTTGACATGTTTTTTTAATAGTACAGAATAATTATAATATAATCTATTTATAATCTTTTTTAGTTATTTATAACTCACACATCCTATAGACACATATGCTCAAACTTAAGACATCTAGAAATAATATCCCTTTAACTATTAAGATCGCTTGTTAAGCTCGACATGTTTTATTTGATAAATAGTATGATATTAAAGTTTAGAATATATTTTTCTCAATTAAAATAATATAATAATATTGACCCATGATCTCCCTAATCTAAATTATTAAAGATGTCCTCTCAGATAAAACCAATCCAAGTCAATTTTATAATCATACATCATCTAACATCAAATTTGATATTGTATTTATTATTATTACTATATAATACTCAAAATAATAACAATTTTTTTAAATTATGAATTCGAATGTATTTAAGTGTCATCCTTTTAAATAAGGTTTTTGAAAATCACGAGTTTGAATTCATCTCACAATAGTTGATTTAAATTTGGAATTCATCAACTAATCTTAGTGATTAAAAAGAATGTTATTCTTCCTAAATATCCTAAGTTCAAGTTGTTGTTTCTACGAGTATGCGTGTCTTACCAAATTAAAAAAGATTCTTAATAAATATATACAACCTTGTAATCATCTGAATTAATAAAAATTAACTTAAATTTTAGAAAATCATCTTATAACAAATTCCACCAATACCATAACATGAAGAAATCCAACAACATATATATTTTAGAGACTTGCCAAAATGAGAGAACAAAGGAAAAAAAGGCCTAGCAAAACCAGAAATCATTCGCATGATTTATTATCCTCACAATTCCAAAAGAAAAAAATTCAAAGCCGGTTCCTGGCCATGGAGGAGAAAGATGCAAAAGCCCAAAAGCAACAGGAAATCAAAGAGCTTGGGGGAGCGAGAGGTTAAGGCCTACATACCCTGATCAACAAGGTAATCACCCACCTCAACCACCATGTTGCACTGTCCGGGCGTCACCGGTTCTTCGTATATCCCAAAAATCAATGCTTGTCCTGTCTTCTTCACGGTCACACCACCAGCACCCTGGAAAGTTAATCATAATAATGAACACGTATGATCAGGCCGATTCAAAAAAAATTAGGATGAAAACATATATATTTCAGATAGAAATTTTGTATTTTAAGTGGACACAATATATTACATAATTAACAGAAGAAGAAAATCAGACTTCAAATCTACTATAATATGGAAAACTCATTCTACAAATTGTTTTCTAATTAACCCAACTTCAAAATATTATCATAAGCAATAACAAATAATTCAAATTCAATGATAAATGAAGAGTAACTTTGACCTTCTTCCCACGAACCACTGGCTCCCCTGGATCACCATGTACTTAGCGCCACCAAGGTGCAGCCCAGTTGGTGCCAGAGACCCAGGCATCAAAATCTTTCAAGATCCAGTGATCTCTTCAGGCTTAAACTGTTAACAAAAAGAGTGAAGATCGCAAGAAAATATGGTGTTAATAGATCCTGAGGAGTGTCTATCATGGATTTAAATTGTGATTGTAATCATGTTTGTGGTTACATTATATTTATCGTAGTTATAAACATAAATATTATTACGATTATTGTAGATATTTGTAAAATATATTATTATCGCAATTAGCTGCTATGTATTAAATTATGGTCACAAATTCGTAATTCATTGTTATCGGTATGATTCTGTTATTCTATTACCTACCGCTATTTAAGTCTCCAAGTGTATATGAAGAAGATTATGATGAAGAATTAGATGAGATGTGATGAGAGACCTTAGGAAAAGCAGAGCTCTGGGCCCAAACACTGCCGTCGAGACCGATGATAGCGGCGGCGGTCAAATGATTGCCGTTCTCGATTTCACACATCAAGTGCTCATCAACGTAAGTTTGCCACGACATTCTTGTTTGTTTCTTTAGATCAAAACTCAAAACACCCACAATTTTTAAATATCTTCTCAGCTTTTCCCAAAGGCCGAGCAGTATAAATAGCAGGGATTTGTGGTTTCAAACTGTGCACCCATGCAAAAAGGAGTTAATCGTGGGATGGAGCTGCTGACGTTCTGCCCATGGTCTTGCCACCTCATCATGCACGGATTTTTTTTCAAAACAACCCCTGAACTGGCCAATCCAATCCAACCCAATTAATTAATTAATTGCCTTTTTTTCTATATTTTATTTTATTTATTTAACAACTTGGACGTGTTATAAATCAAACTTTCTTGAATGAAATTATTTTTAAGAAATTATATATTTTCATGCGAAAATCAAATGATCACGTTAATTATACTCTTTTGCATATCTTATTTTGGATTAATTTCTTCTTCTTTTTTATCATTTTTCTTACGAATTACTAACAATAAACTCCTAACAGCTTTCCTAACTGACTCTACAACTAGCTGCATTCATTTATAAACATTACCGATGGCAAATAAACTCAGCTTTACATATCTCAACAGGCAGTAATCTCGCGACGAACGGCTTCATCATGAAAAAAAAATCATTACTTGGGATGAATCGAGGGATTCTATAAAGTATGAAACAGACTTTAAGAGTTTAATAATATGAATTGTTGGAAACCTGCAAAAGAGAAGCTAAACATGTGGTAAGCAATTAGCGTGGGGGGTGGGTTTCAATAGCACGCTTTGGGTTGAATCAAGGAGATGGCTGATTTGGACTCGCAAAGTCTTACAGACTACATTAAAAGAGTAAAGTGATCCCAATCACTACTTTCGGTCCCTTCATCTTAATCATAAGTGCTATAATTACAAAGCTTTTAGAGCTTTCAACTCTAGTTACAGAATCATGATTAAAGGATTTGGGATTATTTTCTTTTGCATGTTAATGATTAGTGATGAGTTATGAAGGGATGAAAAGATCATGGGTGGTGGATATGATTAGGTTTTAAGAAGAGACAACTATGTGTTGACTTGGGACCTAAGTTTTCTAGTGCCTTGACTTGTGACCTAAGGAACTTAAGATAATTTGCAGCTTCATCAAGCATTGATGCCGTATCCATCTTGTTCCCACCAGGGACCAGCCTCTGCAAAACCCTAATTCTCTCACTTATCCTTTCCCTCCTTTGTCTTGCAGCTACGGTTTGTGGATCAGTCGAGATCCTAACGTTCTTCCTCTTTGGTTTCTCCACCACTTCCGTGCCTAAGTTCACTGGCCTGAACGCTGCTGCTCGATAAATCATCTCTTTCATTTGCGCAATGGCCTCCGGATCAGGCTCATCCATGGAAGATGATGCTGATGAACAACTTGGAAGCTGAAAATTTATGTTGGATGAGCTTGGGACCGCCTTTTCTAATCTGGCTTTCTTTTCTTTGGGTTGATTCTCAGTGACGAGTTTGAAACCACTTTCTGTTGCAGAAGAACCAGAAGAAATTAACCAAAATTTATACCTACTTTGAACTCGTCATTGCCTCTCTTTGAAGAACCGGACTTCGTTTCCGATCTTTTGATGTTGTTGATGTATTGATCCGAAGAACTCTGGGACACCGTCTCGTTGCCGGTGTTTACACCATTGTTTGCCGACTCTCCGAATGAAACTGCAGTATTAGTAGTAGTACTGGTAGCAACAAAGTTCCATAAGCTGTTACAACCAGAGAATATCATTGAAATCCCATCATCTTCAACTGATGTATTGTTTCTATGAGTAGCTGAGAGCAAGCAATCAAGGGACTCAAGAGAGCTTGTTGTTGTTATTGTTGTTTTTGTAGCACCAGCCATGACTTGCGAGTGAACCGCCATGCCCATATCAGAAATTGAAGCTGATGATCTACTCAAAAAGGGAGAAGAGAAACGTACTTGTGTTAAACCATCTCTCCATTTCAGCATATCAAAGTTTGAGGCAACGTTCACTGAATCTGATGCAGCAGGAAATAGTGTTTGTGGAACCATTTCAGATACTCTATCTGAATCTGGTCTTATATGGAATTGTTGAATTGGATTAATGAAGATATCTTCTGGCAGATTCATCTTGTCACCATAAATGGAAGAATCTGAGTTGGAAATTAAGAAACTGTCTTCCACTTCTGAGCTATCCCATCCCAAGCCACCATCCATGGCTGAAACCTTTTATTTTCTGAGCCAAGATAAAAGGATAAAATAACTTCAACAGTTAGTCCAAGGATTGAAAGAAACAATAGTTGATGGAACTTTGAGTAAAACTACATACCAGAAAAGTAGCCAACAAATGAAGAATATTTTCTGCAGTTCTTCTAACAGAGAAAAATTTCGATCAAACCAAACCCTCTCTAATTAGTTCGTAATCGTGAAGAAAAACCACTGCTAGCTAGCATCAGTCAATGCAACTGAATGAAAAAAAAACGAAAACAATTGTAGAAATTGCCCCAACAAAACTATAAACATGAAAGTATAAACAAAGTCTATATGCAAAGAGTTAAGGGAATTAGATATTTCACCTACCTTGACCTATTCTGGAGTAAAACACTAAAATGGTTGACACAGTAATATGTTTAAAAAGCATATGCTTGTTTATATAGATAGGAAGAATAATAGAATATTATAAAAGTATAATATATATATATAATATATGAAAAAAGGAGAGGGTATCTTATATAAATAAATTCATAATTAATATGAAAAAAAAGGAGAGGGTATCTTAGTATAAAATATAATTTCATAAGTTGAAAAGATGTATAATCAATAATGTGGGGTTCGAAAAAGATAAGGTTTTTTTTTGGGTCTGTTTGGTGGGTGTGTAAGAGTATATATTTCTGCAGATAGGGAGCATTAGAGAAGCATATTTCAATCTCAACTATATAGTTTATACATATATTTTTAGTGGGGAAATGATCTGACATCCTTTTGGTTGCTTATGTAAATTCCATGCGCATCATGACTTTCAGGAAAAAGAAGAAAGAAAACTGCAGTCAAAACAATAATCTTTTAACAGGATTGCTTTCTCTTTCTAAAAGCTTTACATTAATCATAGTTTTAATCATGACTGATCCCAGTTTCATTCTCACTAAATTAAGCTGTACTCAAATTTCAACATTTCTGCACAATTTCATCATTAAACAGGGGGTTGAAACTTGAAAAAGTAACGGCAGTGACATTTCTTAGGATTGATTGCAAATTTGAATAAACAAGAGTAGTGGGGGACTGTCACAAGGTTAAGAACAATTGAAAAAGATAAATTTGCAGTCTAAAAGTAAAGGGTAGTCAGAGGATGATAGGAAGAAGATAACAGATAGAGAAAGCAAGCTAAGCAAGCTTTTGTCTCTTCAACATCCAATAACCTTAAATCTACACATACATACATTTCTCTCCTTTTTCTTTTCACTTTTATAAAAAATACAGATAGTTATACTTGCTAGAAGGAAAGGAAAGAAAGATAAAAAAAGAGAGGGTTTAAGAGTGGACTCCCTAGCATTGCTTTTATATGCTATGCCACCTTTCCCTTGCATATACGTTTACTATCTATTTTTTTCCTTCACCAAGTCAGATAACGAGTGGGAATTTATATATATGTATATGTATGTTATATATTGAGGGCATCAAATGAGGTTTTACTTGAAAGAACCCAAATTGGAGTTGGTCTTAAATCCTAGAGTGGTGAGTTTGACACTTGAACGTGATTTCTAATATCACAATTATGGAACTATGACCTTATTGAAAGATATATGTAAGTTGTCTCGAACTTTAATTGGTGGACTTGGATCTTCATCAAAAATTACAGTGCCACCTATTGTAAAACAAAAATACTAATTAATTAGAAAAAACAAATATGAATGGGAAAACCTTGAGTAAGATGACATAACGCAGCAGTAATTTAATACTTATTCAATTGTAAATAATATTATAATAATTAATTTGAAATTGAAAGTAGTCCAAAGTAGCTTTCGGACTTCAAGAAAAAATTCGAAGGATAAAAGATTGCTAAAGGATATGGTTTTTCCTTAAATTGTCATATAAATTACATTTAGTATTTAAACTGTCAAGCTGATTAAAGACATGCCATTAATCATGCCGACGAAAAGTTGATCATGCCGGCAAGAGTTGAAAGAAATGTAGGTCATCAAGTATTGTCAATCGGAAAGAAATTTTCATGAACCCTTTCCACCATATACCAATAGCCCAATCAATTAAATGAATACACATCAATTTTTCCATGTCATATATAAACAAGGATTCTATTTTTCAAATCAATTTCTTCATTAATACATATCAAATTAAACTTAAATTTAGGGGTTGTAATTAGAATCTTCATTAATGTTCTTTCTTCTCCACTCACAAGACAATCTTTTCTCATAATCTTAGTTACTTTAGTCATCTTGTCGTTGCAATATCGAGATGAAATGCAGGCGTTACGGTGTTGTTTAAGCGGGACAAAAATCTATTTTATTTTTATATTTTTCTTTTGGTTTGTTTTGTGGTTTTGTGAGACAATGAAGAATCTTAAAAAAAGTTCTTACAACCTTGAAAAAAGACCTTATCAATTTAGGAGATGATCTTCGATTTGAAGATAATGCATATCAAATATGACTCACTTGAATATTAAAGTTGAGAGAAAAACAGTTCAAAGTTGTGAATTTTATGTGTAAACAAATTTAGTGGGTAGCTGAATACAAACAAGCAAAGAAGGAAAGGTGGGAATTAAGGGGTTGGTTAGAAAATGTTAGGTGGTTGGAGTGGCGGCCGAGTGTTGCCATTTAAAGCAATGAAACTAAGGTGTGGAGGGAGTATGTATTGTTAAGCGTTGAGAGGGTTGATCGATTGGAAATTCCCAGTGAAGTGATGGCTTGGAGACAAAGATGCCAGAGAACAGATAAGTGTGCTTCAAAGGTTCCAAGCAACTAAGAGAAAGTAGGAGAAAGAAGATGTTTTGTGAGTGGGAAAGAAAAACGATAATGAGATTCTAAAAATAAATTTTAAATTTAAGGTTAATTTGATATGTATTAATGAAGAAATTGATTGGAAAATAGAATCTCTATATATAAATGACATGAAAAAAGATTAATGTGAATTTATTAATTGGTTAAGACTATTAATGATACGATGAGAATAGTCTATGAAATAATTTCTCGTCATCGGAGCCTAATATTATATGTATTTTTTTATAAAATAAATGGGATGGTCCAAGTCTAAATTAATGCTTCCTTCAAAGGAAACGAAAAACTCTAAATTAATGACGCTATCTCTATAAGCCTCCCCGAGTTATTTCTGCAAAACTCTTAACCGAAGTGAGCACGTGAAGGCAACGCTCGGGATCTCACGTGGCGCGTCATGATTGGGCGGTGCCACAAAAGATAGCCATCTCCCACGTGGGGGAAATCTAAACAGTGAAGAGCTTGGAGTGGGGGACCCTGAAATTTTCTATCATCAGATTTGATGTCCAATTCTCACTTTCAACGGTTCAGATTGCGATTTGCATCTACATCACTCTATTCCTTCATGTCATGTTGAGGTCGTCTTCTCAAATTATTTTGTTTTCAACGGTTTTATTGAAATGTAAGATAATATTACACCGTCCAAATTCAAATATGGTTTAATCTATTAATTATGGATATCTAGCAAGTATCAATTGCCATATGGGAGGTGTTCAATCCAATGATAAAAAAACTACTGATTATACTTGGTTTAACCCAAAAAAAATAGAAAAAAAAATATTTTTTTTAAATAATTTAGAGTTATTATAAGATAATATATGATTAATCTTTTTAATTAATTAACAATACATACACCGTAAATATAACTACTCAAATTCAAATCATTTAAAAGAAATAATATATTTTTGTAACGGTAAGGGAATGGTAATACAAATTAAAGGTGGTCCAAAGAAGCAAGCATGGGTTTTGTAACGGTAAGGGAATGGTAATACAAATTAAAGGTGGTCCAAGAAGCAAGCATGGGGCGCAGCATTCTCAAAAGACCTAGAAACTTTGGCAACCCCACCCCAAGTTATTTAGAATCATCTCAATCAAAATTGACTTAACCTAATCAATTGAAATGATGAAACCAAATGAGTTCTTTTCCATGTATCAAACAAAACGTAGGTTGTCATCACTCCCCCTTACTAGCCAAAATAAGAAGAAAGTAAAGGAGATGGTCGGGAATATGTCGTCGGCAAAGGGCGGTTTGGTTGTGCATGCATGCATGTAGAAAAGATCTGTCACATTCCATGGCTTTATTAAGCTCCATGGGGTGGGTGATGAAGGGTCGTTGTTGTCCCCATTGCTAGTGATCATGAAGATGATCCTATTCTCCGCTCATGATGCTGACCCCCATTCTAAATCAACCCTTTATGCCCCCACTTCATCTCCATTTCTATTCTTATATTCCTATTCCCATGATACAATGGCATACACAAGGATTAATCGAGGGGAACAGATAGTCGGTTTCTGAAAATTTTAATTTCTCATATAATTTACTTATTTATTGATAATTTGTTTTTGTATGTAAAATTTTACAAGTTTGTCTAATTTTCTTAGTCACTTAATTATTTTTTTTTCAAAATCATCACTAACATTACATTTTAGTTCATTTTGGTCACTCACCGTTAAATAATTATTGAAAAAATAGTTGAGTGACCAAAACGAAATAAAAGTGATAGTGGGTGACTAAATATGTAGTTTTTTTTCACAATCTTCATTGCAGAAAATATTATTTCCATACTTGGCATAACAATCCAGATTTTGGCCGATATGAATCTGACTCTAGTATTATAGTCCTTCATTCCTCACTCGACTCAATTTTTGGGTTAAAAAAATCCATACACGACCCAATCTGACACAACTATATATATATAGAGATAATATACTACAAATACTTGGATTGGATTAGGTCAGAAATTTTCACCCTAAACTCGACTCAATCTGATTTCAAAATTTCAAATAAAAAATTGAACTTTGCAGGATATCGAAACTCGTTTGATCTAAATTTCATGCTCATGGAGACATCAATAAATATTTTAAAAGAAATATTTTGAAATAAGAATATTTAAAATATTTATGAAATAATATTAAATAATCATAAAAATTATTAAAATAAAACTATGACTATATTAAATCATTCATTAAAAATTAGTATAATTACAATCCAAACTATAACATTGAGTTCATTAAAAAATCTATGTCCAACTGATTATGGATAAGTTACACTCTAATCATATTGTCCCATTTGAAAACAAGGGTGATAGGGATTAGAGGTGAATGTTGAATGCACTCGTCGTTTAATGTTGTCAATTTGCAAACCCAGTGGTACATGTTTGGACTTTTGACCTACCACACACAATCTTTCATGCTTTAATGAATTTTATAACCCTTACAATAGTTTTTAGAGTTGTTAGATTTTTTTTAGAATTCAGTCCTAATAAAAAAAAATATTATTCTTTATTATTCTTTGAGATTCTAAATTCGAGTAATTATATCTAAAAATATATTACCAATAATTAAGATGTTAAGGCATTGTTTGGAATTTGGTATAAATTTAGTGCATTTTATCCCTTTCATCAAGATGGGTCTTTACGATCATATCAGTACCCTTCAAGCTGTAATATGCAAAATTTGTGAATCTTTACACTGGAAACAGAAACATAATGTTACAACATAAATTCATTTCCTTCAACCAAAGCCTTCCTGGTAAGTACTCTTAAAATTTAAATGACAGCAAGTTCATCACTTATGATAAAAGATGTTTAACTCTCAATCCGCAAGACTTTCTTTTAGGCAGCTCTTTTCGAAGAGTGTGTGGACGAATCAGACTTCTCGGCAAGGTAGTGCTCAAGCATGTCTTCTTCATCATCTGCAACAAACCAATGTGATCAAAAACTTTCCTTCATTCATTTTGCCAACCTATTAAACCATTTAACGAGTGTTCTTGGCACTATCAAATGCCAATTACATGATTGTTTCCCAAGGGCCCACCTTCGAAATCATCATCATCAAAATCAATATCTTCCTCGTCTTCCTCCTCGGATTCTTCATTAACGTGAGCTGCACCTTTCTGCAGAAGAGGAAGTCACTATGTTCAAGATGCACTTTAAGAATTAATTAGGGCATATTATATCACGTATTAGAATTGCCCGTCCAGCTCAGTTGGTAGAACACAAGGCTTTTAACCTTGTGGTCGTGGGATCGAGTCTCACGGTAGTAGGCAATTCATAATGCTGGAGGCCTCCCACAGAAGCTGTTCTCAACCTGGCGTTGGGGGCAGCCTACTATCCTACCTCCCCTTACCCCATTACATATGGGAATAGGGTCACTAATTTTTTTTATATCACATATCAGACTCCCTTGATTCATGATTGCTTTCAACAGAGAAAGGAGTCGATTAATCCAATTAAACCCCTTGGCTGAATTACGTTAAATAGACTAACATAAATTTACTGATTAGGATCATTAAGTCGCAGGTTCGAGGGAAAGATATAACCAATTCATAGAATTAATAGTGGTTTCACAGTTATATATTCTATTTCTCAAATTCGTTGAAATACAGGTTAGAAAAGAATCATTAATCACAGATATGACAATCGAAAATATATCATCTCAAACCTGACCTAATCATTTGAGATTATTAGCTAATTTAAAGCAAACAATGATGGATTTGTTCCTAAAATCTAAGCCCATAGTAACAAATTGGCAATGGTATAGATATAATATCCACAATGTTATGGAGGAAAATAAGTTACCACAGTAGCTCTTCCACTTTCAAACCACTGCCTGCCTGTGAGCCTCTTTCTTTAGGTGCCGTAAGAGCAGACTCGGGCATTAGCCTGAAAATTGATGCATGGAAAGTTTATTTCTGACAGTTTAGTATATACCTTCTAGTTTTCATAGCATAGATACATAGCTTTCCTTTTTCTACAGAACGTCATAATGAAGAGGTAGGTTAACCAGAAAAAACTGCAAAAGCTGTCCATGCACTAAACTAGACGGGTAAAGCTAGAATGGGCTGTTTTCTGTATCCCAGGCTTTTTTGTTTTGACTACTTTTAAGTATTCATATCAAACACCTCAAAGTGATAGTGGCTATGTGATGCAACTCTCCAAACATAAGGGAAAACTAGGCAAACATTCTACATATGCACGTTGGCCACGTACTCACGTCTTCCATTGATATCTTATGTTTTGAGCAATGTAGGTTTTACGAATATTTTAACAGACCAAGTCATCTCTAGCATCTAGGTTCTCATTGTGCTCTAGTCAGTAAGGCAAAGTTCATTTGGAAGGTAAAAATCTCCATGATTTTTGTTTTTGTTCTTTTTCAAGGAATATCTCTATTATGATATGAATTGTGAGTCAAAGTGGAAGAAGAGAAACTGCAATTCAGTTATTTTTCCTGACGACATGGAACCCTTAATGGGAGCCCATATAGTGTGCCTCTAAATCCTATCCTGTGTCAACCAGCAAGGATAAACTTCATAAAATAATGATGACAAACTGAAGAAGCTTTAGCATGTTTAGCACTACCAAACTTGCAGATTTGATAACAAAAACTTAATATATCTCAGTATGCATAGCCATGTATGACATGTACATAAGGGCAAAGGCATTCAACAACCAAACTTACTTGGCTCGCTCCAGCGCCAACTCTGCCTCAAATCTCTCTCTCCATGCCAAAAATGTATCAACAGTAACAGGCTCTCCATGTGGAACAATCACCTGCAGGACAGCATAGGTCGTATAGCTTCTATTGTGTAATGACTAATATCCGTATTAAGAAAAAAATAGCGTTCTCAAACTTCAACAACATTCTGGGATCGTAATTAGCATAAAGTTATGTTGTTCCTCTTGATCAGCAGACTTATCAATTAGCATTAACAGTTCCAAGCGAAGATCATTAATATTTCTAAAATAGCACAAACTAAGTCCCTAAAACTGTCTGCCAATGCTTATATCATGTAATATGAATTGTCCAAAAGTCTGGCTGTAGAGCAAACCAGCATAGTATATCTTTGGAATCTTAGCACTTTCGTTTCTAAGTTCACAGTCAATTTGTCCAACATTCTAGCTGATGTTGGTTGAGATTCATTAGACACACTGATAAAATTGCAAGCCAGGAGCTTTGCACCTTTTCTTTTCTAGTACCAAGCATTTAAAACAACAACTCCATATCTTTCATGATTCTGATTAATGCTCAGATAAGACCCGTTAATGAAAAAGGTTTCTTGGGAACAGGCTATCATAGTTATGCGTTTGCTGCATAAATTTGAAATCTATCTTTCCTCTCAGGTAGGAATCACAAGAAAACACCCTGGCAACTATAGTAGGCATTGCAGCACCCTTAGGCCGAAGACAACAATCACTCTATAGGTCTAAGCTGAGACATGCAAGTAATTCTCTAAAGAATTATGCATCCATGCGCATTAAAGACAAACATTGCATGGCAGGTGGAAACTATATATGAATGCCAAAAGAATTTGCTCAAAGATTACTCAAAAATAAAAGTTGTATTTACTAGAAGCATCTAATAAACATCAGACCACAAGCTTAAAGGAAATTTAAACCACATAGTAAATGGCCAGACCTCATCTTTTGTTGATTCTTCTTCTTCGACATCGTCAGCATCTGCATCTTGGCCATATCTTTCAGATAACCATTCCTTGGCTGATGTAACCAAAGTGTAAATCATAGCCATTCCAAGATTTTCAGATGCCTGTAAAGTACAAAATCAAGAGAGAAAC
Source organism: Hibiscus syriacus (assembly GCF_006381635.1). Lineage (NCBI taxonomy): Eukaryota > Viridiplantae > Streptophyta > Magnoliopsida > Malvales > Malvaceae > Hibiscus > Hibiscus syriacus. The sequence goes on along the minus strand of NW_024062619.1, from coordinate 32,601 downwards.
TGCACAACCTGAATAGTTTAAGTTGTATAACCATTTTTTTTATAGGAATAGTAGGTCTCATTAAAAACCTCCTTCTTAGTAGTCCTTTACCATGAGGTTAGAACCGACTAGCGGAAGGAGGAAAAGAGTACCTCAATATATTGATTTCAAAAAAAGATTACATAAGACTTAAACCACTCGTTGAAGATACATAAGACTTAAACACACTCATATAACACCCTCGGAATAAAACCTCCGAACTAGTACAACAAAGTGAACCACTACCCAATCCCCTCCTTAGCTAGCAAATCTGCCTCGCTATTACAACTTCTCGGAATCCACCTCACAATGACTTCATTCTCAGAAACCGCATCCGCAATATCCTTAACAAACTTAAAAAGTAAAGTGGAACTGACTCCTGAAATTTCAACCAATCGACGGCTAACTTGCAATCACTTTCAATAATAAGCCTACCCTTCAATACCCATTCTGATGCCACAAAGATGTCTAAACCTCTTTTATAGCTTTCAACTCTGCCAAAATGATAGGACTAGAACCTAATTTTTCTGAGAACGACATAAGCTTGACCCGATTCCAATCTCTTAGAATTCCCCCAATTCCAGCTAACATCCCAACAGAACTCACAGCTCCATTCACGTTAAACTTAAAAAAATCAACTGGAGGAGGACTCCAGCAAAGCACAGGCCTGTTAAAATCCATAGTGGCTGAAATTTTATCAGCCAATGAAGGATCCCCAATTAAAGAATTCACTTGGATAGAGAGTAAAGGATACTTAGCGAGGAACCATTTCGCTAACCTTAACCTAACTGTGAAAAACAGTGAGGATGTATCCAGCTTACCTCTTTCAAAAATAATTTCATTTCGCATCTTCCAAATTGACCATAAAACAGCCCCGGGATAAACTTCCACATATTAGAATAAGGCCTCAGAACAGACCATGAATTTAGAATTGAAGACGGATCAGCAGGTAAGGCTAACTTGATACCCCAATAACCTATGATTCTGTTCCATAATACCCACGAAAACTGGCAGGAAATAAACAGGTGCTGAACTGATTCTTCAACTTGATTGCAAAAGGGGCATTGAATGTCCTCCCCTAAAGGAACCCCCTTTTCTTCAATTCCACTCTAACCGCTAATTTATTAAGTGATACTTGCCAAAGGAAAACCTCTACTCGAGGAGGAACCAGACCCTGCCAAACACATTTAGTCCACCTAAAGGGATCCTCATCAGCTGAGTAGAATGATTTCGTGCAAGCTTTGACAGAATATAACCCCTCACCCACATCGTCCCAAAGCATACAATCCTCCAGAGAATCATTTAATTTGATATCCTTGAGCCTATCCAATAATTCAACCAGTTGAACCACTTTTTACAGCAACCATTTTACATATAAGAAAAAGATGCTAATCAGAATGCCAACTAAAAATAACACTTTTTACAGCAACCTTACACTATGAAGGAAGATCAATTTATTAAACAGATGCTACTGACTGCTAAATATGGACGTGAGACAGAGTTCAATTAGCTAAAGACTTGGTAAATTTGTTATTCTCAATCCAACACTTCTGATCAGGAGAATTTACATTTTTAGTGTGTGGCGACAGGGGATGGGGAAAACATGATGTTAACTCTATTAAGATCAAACACTGATCTTGTCGAACAATAATCCCTGAAAGCTTTACTAAGCATAAATAGTAAATTGTATAAACTCCAGTAATATGATAAACATAAATCCCTGAAAGGTTACCTCTTGTTCAAGTTTCTCCTTCAAAATTTTCAGGTCTCTGGTGTGTACTCCACGTATACTGGAGAAAGGAAATGAAAATAGCAGGTTACTTTAAAAAGCCCCAAGGGAATAAGGAGACCATGAGGCACAAAGATCTTCCAAACAAGATCCCAAACATTCAATATAAATCAGCAAGAAACTTGCACAAAATGGTAGTCTCCAGCTTGCTTGAAAGATAAATGGTAAAAACACCAGTTGTGTCACAAAGGATTAAAATTTTGCTAATGCTAGATCGGGAAAATGGAATGGTGGGAGGATGGAAAATTTTCAATCTGATGGCTAAGATTCATAATCTTCTACATATGTTTATGGAAGAGCCATTTGACTAAAAGCTATTTCATCCTTCACATCAAGAGAAGGATAAATTAGATTCAAACAGGGGTAATATTTGCTTCTCAGATGATTTGAGAAATCAGAGGATTCTGACAAATATCTTTCTAGATAGTTCCATGCATATTGGTGTGTTGCACTTAAAGGACATACTGACCTTTTTACATTAAGAAGGGGAGGCTCATCTGGATATTTTCAGTATGCGAGAAAATCAAACCCAGAAGAACTGCAAAAGAAGAAACAGCTTATGTTCTCAAAGAAACAGACAATCAGGAAACTAAGGGCAGCAAAAATAATTCCCAAAATTAAACAAATTGAATCAAATTGGACATTATAAATTTATTGTTTATGTCTTCCTATAAATGTGGCAGCACATTAATATGGTATGCTACAAGTTGGTCATGCATAAAAAGTATAACCTGGTGTTGTAGTCGACTGATCTGCATCATCATCCTGTCAAACACAAAGAAAGTGAATTAGTGAAAGGGAAATTAGTTGCCAAAGCATGAGTCGTGAAGAATGAATAATGATGTTCAAACATTAGCCAAGTAAACCAAAGCCAAAAACCCTAAAACATTGAGACAAGCATTATTACTCCAAAAAACAACTCTACCCCTACTAGTCCATGACATTGTAGGACCACCATGAAAAATGAGAATCAATGGCTTATAAAGAAAGGCCAATCACATAATGAAAATGCAGAAATATCATTTCTGGTAGAAAACATACCTGAGGAGATAATGTTATTTGGAAGCACCTATTTGAAGTGTTCAACCCACTCTCACCAGAATGAATTTCTGATACGAAAGCAACAATCATTAGAGGTCAGGAGGTTACGGTAAATTTTAGCAGAGAGAGAAAGGCAAGCCCAACAAAAGAAGGGTGAAAGGATGGACCTTTGAATTCATCCATAAGTATTGCTTCCAGGGCTTCGATTTCCATCTCCTGCTCCTGCACGTGGTCTGTAAAACATAATTCAGATAAATGAAATTATGTTGAAGGAAATACACCATGAACCTATCTCAAAACAGCATCACATTCTTCCCTCAATTGACTAATTAAGGTTCAATCAATATCAGTAAATGTTAGGTTGATCATATTTTATTCCCTTGGTGTCTGCTTGGGAAGTAAAGTTATCTTTCATGACTAATGTAACTATATTTGTTAGTTCTCTTACAACATGATGATTGATGGGCAATGTGTCAGGTTGAACCACCAATTTGTGCCTGAGTTCCTTTCAAAAATTTTACTTTTACCACTTTTGCTTCACTGATACTAGCTTTGATATATATATATATATAAAGCAATCATTATAAGGTAAATCGCATGATATTTTACAAAACCCATATCTCAAAAACGACTGTTTAAAAAAAACATTCAACTTCAACCCCAAAAGTTTTCCATTGCAGATGTTGGGTATCTCTGATTACCTAAGAAGCTAATTGCCTTGCATTACTCCTTGAAGAAACAAAACTAAATTGATAGAAGAAAACCGTTAAAAAGAAAAACAAATGAACACTAAGGAGAAAATAAAAGGAAAAATAATAACTCAATTACTCCATTGAAGATACTTGAAGGGCGGTCTTAACACACTTGATATGCAATTAAATAATAGAATTGATCAGAAAAAAACAATTTTTACAAAATAATGAATTGAAAAAAGGAATTACCCGTCATGGTTATGAAGTTGAGAAACCCTTTTATGCTTTTTTGTTAGTTGGATTTGATTCTGCTTTTCCTCTCGGAGATGAAGATGACCGAAGCTCACAGTCTCCATGGACTTCATCTCCTTAAAAACCTAATGGAAAACCTCACTTAAAACGCACCGTTTGGATAGAATTCGACAATATTTTCACGGTAAATAATATTCGTGGTTATTTTTATTTTCAATTGTATTACTTTTATCATTAAATTTTTAAAAAATATATATATATACATTAATAAAAATAATTAATTTCTACTTTAATTTCTAAAAAAAGACCCTTCAAATAAAATTTAAAATATTTATCTCAATCTTTCTTTAAAAAAAATCAATTTTTTTAATTTAAGTTGTAAATTTATTATTTTCGTCACCTTCAATCGTCATATATACTATCTATGATGTTGTTTTTTTGATAAATAATTTATAATTTAGTAGAAAATAAAAGCAATAATAATAAACTAAAAAATTATCTTTAAAAAATTCTTAGAATCGACAAACAAGTATTAATGTGCTTAGATTAGCAAATGTGCAGTGTTGTGATTTAGTTGACAAATAAAGCACCATTGTTCTTGGATACATATCTTTATTAATAATTAACCTAATAACATATCGACTGTCCACCTCTTACGTACATGCAAAAATAACTTAATGAAAATGCTAGTTTCATTTTCCACACCATTTTTACCCATCAAAAAATAAGATTTTTTATTTTATTTTTTAACCATTGTTGAAAATTGTCATACTTTAACAGCTTTTATGATCACTATGGTGTATGGGTGTAAACGAGCCGAGTCGAGCTCGAGTATTGTTGAGTTTGACTCGACTTGACTCAAAAACTTTGAAATAAAGCTCGACTCGACTTGAAAACTCGCGAGTTTAAAATTTACAAGCTCGACTCGAACTCGAAATCCTACACTGAAGCTCGTGAGCAGCTCGAAAAGGCTCGAAATGAAAAAAAATATCTTACACTTAACTTGATTGAAGCTTCAAACTCAAACTCAAACTCAAACATGAACCTTAAATACAAGAAATCTTACTGTATTTCTTTTATAAAAAAATCAATACATAAATATTAATATTATTAATAATTTATTTCTAAAAAAAATTTTAATATATTATATTTTCGAGCTATTTACGAACTTTTCGAGTCGAATATCGAGTAGCCCGTTTCGGCTCGTTAAGAACTCGAGTCGAGTCCATTCGACCCGAGTATTTATCGAGCCTTGATCGAGTCAATCTCGAGTAGCTCGCGATCTGTCTCGTCTCATTTACAGCCCTACTATGGTGGTTTTTGATATCTTTTGTAGACATCATAGACATTAGCAAATTCGTCTCATTGTTATCTATCATTCTAGTAATTTAGATTTTCTTAAAACTTCAAAATATGAATGATAAGTATTCTTTCAAGAAGATGGATAACATAACTCGAAGTTAACCTTATTGACCAACTGTAAGAAGAGATCAAAGCATTAGAATGTTAAATTTTTAGATGATTTTTCATTATTTTTGAGTGTGCTTCGTAAAAGAAAAACTAATTCAAGAAAGAAAAAAAGAGTAAAAGGCAAATGTTTTAGTATCAATTTTTCCACCAACGATGATTGGCGACAAGTGACGATTAGCTGTTAGTAACAATAATGAAGATTGAATGTTTTCTACTGAAAATAAAGAAGATAACAACAAAGTCATCACATCGTTAATGATTAACATTTCAAAATAATTAGAAAAGTATAATGACAAAATTAAAGCTTTTATAATTTAATAATCAAAATGAAATAAAACTTAAACTTGAGTGATTAATGATATGATTTACCCTAGTTATTTTAATACAAACATCAATCTTATAATAGATAATTTATTTTCATATGAAGTACACTAGAAATCAATGAATTATTCTTAAATATCCTTTTATATAAAATTGTTATTGAGATTATCATAATTATCGAAATTTTATAAATTTAACGATGATTTTTAACATCATAGTGACTATTTTATAACTAGTTTAATAAATTTAATGTTTATTTTATAATATTTAAAAATCTAATGACCGAACATATTTTTGTAAATAGTTTAGTGAATTCTGATGTGTTTTACCCTTTTCTTCTCTTATACGTAATATGCTTGATAAATAAACGCGAATTATATCTTTTCTTGAAGATGGGGAAAAGGTAGAAGGAAGTCGATTTCAATTCAATAAGCAAAAAGACATCAGACTCGATCAAATTACTTAAATAAACCCCCATATTCTGAACCCTAATTTCTTAAAATCACTCTCTGATTCAAATCTTACTCTGCAAACAAAGGGAAAATCCATCCATGGGAAACACCGAGAAGCTCCTGAACCAGATTATGGAGTTGAAATTCACGTCCAAATCGCTACAGCGCCAGGCGAGGAAGTGCGAGAAGGAAGAGAAATCCGAGAAATTGAAGGTAAAGAAGGCGATCGAGAAAGGTAACATGGATGGGGCTCGGATCTACGCCGAGAATGCTATCCGCAAGCGCACTGAGCAGATGAACTACCTCCGGCTCTCCTCCCGACTCGATGCTGTTGTTTCCAGGCTCGATACCCAGGCTAAGATGACCACCATCAACAAGTCCATGGCTAATATCGTCAAATCACTTGAATCTTCCTTGGCCACCGGTAACTTATCCGTAAAAATTTAATTTTTAAATCCTTCGTCGTCTTTAATTCTTTTTTGTGGCTATTAGGGATGCTAATAAATTTTAGGGCAATTGATAGCTAGGTATGCTTAGGCTTGAACTATAGGAGAACAAAAAATCTTGGAAGAATTTTCGTGTATCTAAGATTAAGGACATTATGAAGATAAATAAAATTTTCATATTTTTTATTGTAAATTAATTTTGATGTGAAAGTGGTCAAACTGAGGGTTTTTCTTGTTGCAGGCAATTTGCAGAAAATGTCTCAGACAATGGATCAATTTGAGAAGCAGTTTGTGAATATGGAGGTTCAGCAGAGTTTATGGAGAGTGCTATGGCTGGCTCCACTTCATTATCCACACCAGAAGGTGAGGTCAACAGCTTGATGCAGCAAGTGGCTGATGACTTTGGATTGGAAGTCTCCGTCGGGTTGCCGCAGCCAGCTGCTCATGCCATTCCAACCAAATCACAGGAGAAGGTTGAAGAGGATGATTTGTCTAGGCGGCTTGAGGAGCTCAAAGCTAGAGGTTAAAGAAAATGTTGGAATCCATTTGAATGAGCTTGTGATATATATATATATATATAATAAAAAATGATACTTCTGATTATAACTGCTGCTTAAAGATCTTACTCTATGTGTACATTTGACTGAATTGGATTTTGTTTTCTAATGTTATATATTTGTTTTTCATACAAATGATCTGATGCCTTTAAATCCCTGTAAGAATGTGGGTATATGGGATGCTTGAGTCTATGTGAATGCAATGGTAGAGAGGTTGCATACTTGCATTGTTGTTGGCATGATGTTTGAAGCCTATACCTGTGTTAAATGACTATGTTTCTCAGACTTGGTAGTGATTATCAATGACTCTCTAAGGATCTCCAAATTCATGGAAAAGTTTTATAAAAACCGAATATACTCGTACCGGATACATGTCCCTATCCAACACTCATACCTAAATCTGGGTTAAATTCCTAACACTCTGGACGCTAATCCTAATAAAGGATCCAAAGCACTAGGAGCGAACTTCCTAGCAAAAAGAAAACAAATAGTTGAGGGTTGGTCATTATAAAGACATGCCTGACCTTCAAAGATTCTCTCAAAGAAAGCTTCAGTCATATCATCCTTCCCAAATGTGGCTGGATGAGCGCCGCCCCTTGACCAGTCGGTCCATGTAAGGGTCCAGTTGGCTAAGAGATGAGGCACTTGGATGGTTAGCATTGTGGTGAAGTAGTGCTCATCCACATAACAAGCTGGCTGGCAAAACTCCTTGAACTTTGGATAGTATTTGGTGTCCTCAATTATGTTAACTGCAAGCCTCCTGTCAACTTCAAACCATTGAGATCCTTTGCGCCATTGGCTCAGTTTGACCTCCGGTTCCATGTGTGAATCGTAGCGGCCTCTCCCGTAAGCTCCGGGATCATCATACGATTCCATGAAGCTGTGTTTCGAACTCGATATGTAGTGATAGGTTACGCTGAAATTATATAGAGGGATGCAAGACTCTGACAAGAGAATGAACCATTCGTTGGAAATATCGAGCAACGCGTTCGCAAGGAGTCGTCTCTCGGCCTCACACATACTCATCTTTCCCCACTCCACAATCTGCATATTCAGACAACTTGCCATATCAGCCAAATACCCATCAAAGAAAAAGAAGTTAATATAACTTGATTTGCTAGTACCTGCCTTGGGATTTGTCTCCCACGGAAAGCAGAAGATGATGGATAGCCAGCAACGTAAGATGGCAATGCATGGACATATATAGAGTAATGCCTTTCATTCCCCTTGAAAAACTTGTCCCAAAGAGGAGCCAATGGCAATGGTCCCTTAGTCAAGAACATGAAGGCAATCTTGGGGACTCTCATAAAAGGATATTCCTCAATTTGAGGAACAAATGAAGCTCTCCAAAGTAGTTCATTGTCACTGAGTGAATGCCACAGGTTTGATGGAGGCCTAATCCATCGTTCTATGGTATCGGTCTCGTCGAACCATGGGTGTAAACTCGATGGTGCTACGGTGCCTGTTTGCTGGAAAACAAAGAATCGAACGGAATACATACAGATGATCGACAACCCAATCACCATTACCGCAAACAGCAAACAAAATAGTAGGAGTCTCAAAGGCAATGTCCTCGGGATGTTTGTTCTTATTACTGAAGCCTGATCTTTACCTTCCTCCATTCCCAACAATCTCGATTGCATCTTCTGGCTCTGTTTTTCCTCTATAAACCAAGCCAAGAAACACCCTTTTTTAAGACGAAAACATCTGCAAACGCATCATATACAGAAACGGATAGATCAAGCAAAGTCTGCAATTTGGATATTTGAAAAAGAAATAAAAGGAAGGCAATGAAAAATGAAACCTTTGGATTTGGGAGAACAAGTAGAATTCTTGTGTGTTTAGAATGTAGATTGTGTTTGTGTTTTGTTTGAAGCTTATGCTGCAATGTCCATTATTCCTCGGGAGAGTTGTTCTGAGAAGATGAAATCAAAAACATATGGTTAAGTCTCAATCTCTGAACCTATTCTCTCGTGAATCTCAACTGATTTCACAGACAATATTTTTGGAATTTTATATAAATTGGATCACATTTCAAAAATAAATTATTTGCTTGTCACAGACGGACAATATTTGTTTAAGTATTAACATTCAGGGGTGCTTTGTTTGGACCAACAAAATGCTTGTCAAATCCCAATCTTTATTATTAAAATGTAATAAGAACAAACCTTACAGATACTATGAGTATGTGGCAATCTCAAAATGGGAATTCGTATACGTGGATTCCGCTCTCCCAACTTACAACTATTGTGGGACTGAAAAGTTGTATTAAAGATCCACAAATATTACTATCCTTCATATAACATAGTATTTGATAATAAAAAAATTACAGCGTAGTAAAATGTATCTAATCATACCATTTTGCTTATTTAATCAAAATATTTTCATTATAAATTGAAATATGTTATACCTCTTCCGGATCTCTTACACAAATAATTCCAGAATAAGAGAACCTCTGGAGGATATCTTCTATCAATCACAAACTTTGAAGTCCCATGCTTTATGATCAGTCAACCCCTTGACAAGACAAGTGCACGTGGTCTGCCTAGCCAAATCTATTGTTAGATGATTACATCCATTCGACTTGTTAGTCTACAAGTAGTCATCATTATCCTAAGCCTAAAACAAACAACAAGAGTTACTATACAATCCCTCAGTCAAGATTGAGGAAGATTGGGGGAGGGGATATATCATCTTCCACCTCATTCTTCTATTCAACATTTTTAAAGACCAAACAATGTTGATCGTCTCTAATATCACCATGAACCATCGGTTACAGTTCTCCGTTGAAATCAAAAGAGGTGAACTGCTTATAGTCGCCATAATCCAAATGTTATCATCAACAATTGGTGTGGTGAACATGGATCAGCTCCTGATAGAAATGAATCAGTCGAGATGCAATTCCAATAGCAAAATAATCAACATCACCTCCCATTTACGTCCTAAAAATCTCCCTCGGCATATTTGGTTGTTTCTGGCCAATGGCTGTAAATTGAGTTGCAAAACTTGTATGCACGAACGTAAACCTCTCGAGTTGCCTAATTGCAGCTGCAGCAATAAAACCGACGAGCTCCCCATCAACACGGGAGCACGTGATGAGGAGAAGAAGAAAGGGAGGACAACATAGGCAATGCAACACACTCTGCTCATTCGGATCACCCTTACGAGTGTTAGAAATGATAGACAATGTCGTTTAGGGCATTACTTTTACAAAGCATGCCCCTCGACTTGCCCTAGTTCGAACTTGACGCAAATCTCTTCAATTTAACAGTCTGAACATATGGACAGAAAAGATGGCATGTGCCGAGCAAGCACTAGCAACTATAATGACTCAAAATTTTTAGTCAACATTAAAGCGTTAATCCGAAGTTTAATCAAATGAAATAATTATAGTATGAAGGTCTCATGGGTCAAATTTGAATTCAATCAAGTGAGAAATTGACTTAATTCAGGGATAAGAAAGGATTTTTTATCTTAAAAGAAAAGGAACTAGATTATAAATTTACCTATAAGCAAAACTATGATTAATTTTAAGGGATTTTCAGCTGGATTTACCTGATTTTTTTTAATTTTTGATCTTACCATAGTTTTATCTATTTTTCTTCTTCTTCTTCTTCCCTCACCTAAACAAAACATTGAGAAAAAGGCTTTACAGTTCTCCTCTTCTAAGTATCAATCCAAAAATCTAAGGTAAGAATCATAATCTATGGATCATGAGCTTCAAAATATGCTCTCCATCTTTTTTAATGGTGCTCTTAAGCTCTTTTAGGATTTTACGAGGGTTTAAGCTCCAAAAGCTTCCTCCAATATTTTCATTTGAATTAGTGGGAGAGTTGTGGGAGCTCTCTAAGAGGAAAGACAAAGAAAGATTAGTTCTAGGGTGAATTAGAGGGGTTAAGTGGCTTGGGTGTTGACGTAACACACTCTAATTCTCTCATACTACTCGTAGATCATGTACATTAAGTTTGCTTGCTTGTATTATGTTTGGAAGCATGTTGTGTGGCTCTAGAGCTTATGGATCAACGTAGAAAATCTAGACATTAGATTTGTGTAAAATGACCTTTAATACTTTCATAAACTGTAATAATCATCACATGACTTAAAATAATGTTTAGTATGAGTTTGGAGTATTTTTTTGTAATGTAACATGAGTATCGATACCATATGAATTGATATTGATATTGTTTTCCATAAGATAAAAATATGGGTTCTTATAAGGGGAAGTATCAGTTTCTAGATTCGCAACGCGAATTTCGACTATCGCAACGCGAACTTCGACTATCGCATTGCGATTTTCCAAATTCCTGTTGCGATTTACATATTCGCATTGCGATAGTCCAAGTTCGCATTGCGATAGTCGGAGTTCGTGTTGCGATTTTCCAAATTCGTTGCGATAGTTGAAGTTCGTGTTGCGATTTACATATTCGCATTGCGATAGTCGAAGTTCGCGTTGCCCAAAATCGCAACGACTGGTGGTATTGCATTTGTTTCTTAAGAATTTTCTCTAAAAAGATAGTATTCGCGCGGACGTGTCGAAGACACGTATTACCACGACCACGAGACGACGGCGCGCGAGAGTCCCCCTTGTTCTCTATCACTCAACAAGGAAATGGGAAAGTCAAGTCTTAAATACCATTCCCAATAGTGTTTCCAATACTATGTGGGATTGAGCATTACCAATACTTGTTTCTAATACTATGTGATTATTCAAGAAACAATTAACAATCATGCACATTAAAATAACTGAATCAGCAACCAATTGCATTAGTATTATACGATTAAATATGTCATAATTAAAAGTCAATCTACAATCACATAATTTGATATCTAATGTAATTAAAAAATCTCTTATAATTGTAATTATGGGCACAAAAAAACATGAAAACTAAAAGTCATGTTCTGATTATCGCAATTTTAAGTAAAAAATTCAAAAAAATTGCATCACTCGCGAGAATAGAAAAAATTGTTATCGTGCAATTACAATCAATTGAAAATAAATTAGAATTGCATGAAAACTAAATGAACCACAAATACTTTTCATACAAATACTAAAGTCATTAACTATAATTCACAAATAATATCACTATTTAAGGCTCAATCCCACGTAGTATTGGGAACAAGTGTTGGTAAAGCTCAATCACACATAGTATTGGAAACACTATTGGGAATGGTATTTAAGGCTTGGCTTTCCCACTTCCTTGTTGAGTGATAGAGAACAAGGGGGACTCTCGTGCGCCGCCGCCGCCGCCGTCTCGTCTCGGGTCGTGGTCGTTGCGATTTTGGGTAACGCGAACTTCGACTATCGCAATGCGAATATGTAAATCGCAAAGCGAACTTCGATTATCGCAATGCGAATATGTAAATCGCAACGCGAATTTGGAAAATCGCAATGCGATAGTCGAAGTTCGCGTTGCGAATCTGGAAACTGATTTGCGATACTGAAGATCGCATTGCGATTTTGTTGGTCATTTTGGCAAATCCAAAAAAAGTTGGTCAAAATCGTATATTACAAGGCATTTTCGATCACTGAGATTATTTTCTCTTATTATTATTAGTCTCGGTATTACTATTACTATTAATAACTGTGTTATTACTATTAATATTATTATTAGTTTTAGAAAATAATAAACCCTATTAAATCAGAGTAGCCATTATTAAGGTAGCATATTTTGGTATGGCATGAGGCATACAAAGCTAGTCATGAATGAGTTGACTAGCTCTTGAATTGTTTGAGATGGATTCGATCCGAACTCGGTTAACGTTTGAATTGGGTTGACTCTACTCAATACATTAATGAGTTGCGTTGAACAAGATCCAATTTGGCTAAATAAGTTCGTGAGCAATTCATTAATTTTTTTATAATTTTTAATAGTTACCTTTAAAAATTATTCTATTAAAAAAAGTCTAATTAATAATTATTAATTTCCTAATTTATTAATTTTTATTAATTTATTAATAAATTATTGATTAATAATTATCACTAATTTATTAATTTTTTAATATACAATAAATATATTAAATTATTAATTCACTAGATATACATGTAGTTAAAAATAAGATAAAAATTCTGGTGAGTTTAACTAGCAATTTGATTTTTTAATGAACACAAGTCAAGGAAAATTTTATTGAACTTAACGAGCAATGAATTGAGTCTAGCAACAAATTTTTTAACGAGCATGAGTTGAGCACTACTCATGATGAAGGCTTATGGTGATAATTATAATACATGATCATATAATCTAGAGGCAGTAAAATAGTTTACTCACAAAATTTACAAATTTATTGTGCTTGCATGTTGAAAAAAGAAGATGAGGAGTGGAAAAAAGGGTCAGACATGGTAGCCTGTAATGGCGAAGCCTCTTCCAATGATTTCTCCACCAAAGAACCATGTGTAGCACTCAACTCCAATCAAAGCAGCCATGCTTGCATTCTCGATGTTCCATGCTTCCCTTGTTTTTAGAAACTCTTTCAGACAATGAAGCTCTTTCCAGAATGCCTCGTGCCTTCTCGGAATACTGCGTTTTCAGATGCAAACAGGCAATAGCAGGGAAGGATTAAACACAAAAGAGATTTGTGTTCGATTCATTGAAAGTACCTGGCAAGTCGAGTATAAAACAATTGTTTTGCCAACAATTGGCATGTTTCTATGTTGGAAGGTTCCTTGATGTAGCTCTTGTTTTTTTCCATCAGCTCCTTGTAATAACAACTTCCATTCTTGGTCACCAACTCTGAAATCTGAGCAGCCTTTGTCTGAAACTGTTGAAGCCTTGATGCCATGGAAATTACCTTGAATCAGCAAAAAACATCATGCCTTTGGGATGTCAGCAAATCTGCAACTCTAAATACTCCAAAGTTTAATATAACAGACAACAACAATTAATCGAAACGAAACCTAAATAGATAATGATGAAAATGTTTCAAAATTCTTCATAGAACAATACTTCTAAGTTTTTTTTTTCTTCCAAATGACGAACAAAATGTAAGCATTGATAAACAAGTAGCCATTTCTGGAGAATTTGGAATAAGTAACAATGTAACCAATATTACCCTTTTCGATTAAATGATTTCCTTTTGTCTTGTTTTAGTTTTCGGCCAAAATGTGAGGCCTCAACTGTGTGATATTGGAAGGGCCGAGTCCACTGATATGAAGCCATGAAAATAGGGGAAGCTTAGTTGTTTGCCATCAAAATAGGGGAAGTTTAGTTCTCTACTTTGGACTAGTTTTTGAAGTATTCAAATGGTAATCACGTCATTTTGCAAATAAAATATATGTAAGATCAAATTATTTTATTAGTCCGTGTACTATGAGAATGTTATGAATTCAGTCATTATACTCTAATTTATTTATTTTTAATACATGTAATTTTTAAACTTTTTATTTTGAATCCTAAACAAACAATTAAACATGTCAAATTCAATTCTACTAATAATACCCTAGGCTCTAGCATACATAAGTTGTGAATACTTTTTTTACTAACTGATTTATATTGAGATATTGCAGACACTAATTTAATCACTTTAAGTTTTATAATTTAATTATTTTATATTTGTATTGTATTAAGTTAGGATTAAAATTTCAAATTCTATAAAATATAAATTCTAAAATTAAACAAGTTAGTGTGTATAGACATAATACAAGGACTCACAACAAGATTTGACCTACATGTAATGCTTGGGGGTACTTGCACATTCGATTTTGATGAATTTTACCCATAATGGAAATAGAACTCAATCCTCAATTTTGATGATATTTAGAATAGGTTCATATATACTTATACTTGAATTTCAAGGAATACAAAATTGAGACTTTCTTCAACTCTGTGGTTGATTGCAGATGAAAACCCATTTCACCATATCTTTCAAGTGTGGTTTACGGTATTCAAGGCAATGTTATCTGTAGTCTCGATATTATCATTGTTGCTGTAATCGTATTCATACGCATATCATATACACATTAGTATCAATAAACACCAATACAGGAACAAAAACATACATCCATCAATAGGTATTACCTCCTTGGATTGAGAAGAAAAGATACAATTATCTAAAACTAAAGATGAAGTTCCAAACATGACAAAAGAATCAATAAAAAAATTGCAGTGATGGTTTTGACAGCTCCTTCCCACCAACATTTACCTTAAACCTAAGTGGCAAATATAGAACATCCTTTAGTTTTCTTGTAGGAGAGCTACAATCGCATTTGCTGCTAACTTCAACCCAACACATATCTAAAAGCATCACTACATCTATTTTAAAGGATCTCGGGGGGGGGGGGTAGACGAAGTAAAAAAAGAGGAGAGGAAAATGAAACGAACAGGCTGAAGGAATTTTCAGGGATCGAGAGAAGAGGAGGACAAGACACAAGATAACGAGAATTAAGCTGTGCACACCTGTGAACAGTTATAGGTTTGCATCCTCATGGATATGTGACAGCCATTTCTTGATCTTGAGACTACCATATGTTACGGATTCTGGGTGACACTGGAGTGCGGGACTCATTTTAGGCTTTAATTCGCTGCTTGGAAGGAACGGGAAAGGAGCTTTCACCATCAGACAACTGGAAAAAAAAAGTTAAACCAAGCAAGTACATTTCTTGGATGATCTTTATGCATAGTACATGTATAAGCTGTTAGCAGCAGCACAGGCAATCAAGTTTTCAGTTGGGTGCCATGCTAGGTGCAGCAGCTTTGTCGTGAAATCAAAAGAATTTCCATTCGCATCAACTCCAGGAGTCTCTGATCCTGATGTGACAAATTCACCACCATAATAGCTTCAGAGCACAAATCAAGAAATAAAATAAAAAAAAGTTCATTAAGCTGTACCCTGCACCAGAAGGTGTCCAAGGAAGAAAATAATCAAAAGGAAAAAAATGTACAACAAATCATAACCTCTTCTGACAACACGTGTTATACTGCTTAGGGGTCTGGAAGGCCTTGTGGGAGCCAGAACTTGTCTCCTGGAAAGACAAATGGATGTATATAACTACTTAGATGTACTTTTATTTAATTGTACTTTATTTTTGAAAGGTTGCCCTGGAGTGAAATTTTACCTCATTGGATTTTTGCTGGCTTCCAAAGTTGTCGACTCGGTGCTTCCAGGGGCACAACCAAATACACGGAATAGATTGCTGAGAGTACAGGGAAATATATATAATGTTACATGGAAGAACAAAACAACAACAAAAGGTTAGGAGACAGTTTTGGATGAAAACAAACCTATAGGAACCTGTTGCCACTCGCAATCCATCACCACTTAGGCAACATTCAAATTTGTCAAAGATTGAATCATTTTCATACAAATCACACAGCTGAAACAATTAAAGAATGCAATAAAAAGGTCTGTCAAAGCATAACACAGATATGGTTAATTTCATCATCTGTTTCAGAGCATAGAAATGTACCTTAGGTCGTAAATATTCATGAACCTGGAATGTTGCAACTGGACCTGAATCCATATTGATGTCCCACAACTGACAACCAAGTGACATGTAATCAAGTCAAATGACAAGTCCTAAAATTCCCATTAAGGACATATCAAGTGCATATGATTCCGAGGACACAATAAGTTTAAAACCAACTTCGGAAGTCTTACAGCTTAAAAGTGGGCATACTGGTAAAAAATTTAACAAAAATGTAGATACTGATCTGTACTAACCATATTATGAGGGATTCAAATTTAAGTATGTTCAGAGATTAAAAACATGAAAGAAACGACACGTGATTGATTCAACAGTGAATGGGGAAGGAATGCTCAACAGCAACTTTAAAATGATTGGATATATTTATGCTCAATGAAGAGAAGCTATTATAACATTTAATCCTAACCCCCAACTGTTTCATGCATTCATGATAAGCTCTCTAAAGAATAAATTAAATTGTTTGACTATCTGAGTCCAAGCCGAAATGCCAACAAGCCGATCGTTGTTTCCATTTTAATCACATTTGTGTTAAATATATAAAAACTTAGAAGGTTTTATCAGACAGATATTTGCAGAAAAAGACCATGGCAGTTTCATGCTTTCTGCATAAGACATTGCATCAATGCAGTCAAATCCTTTAATTGTCTTAATAAGGTGATAGATAATTAAGTCAGGGTCACATAAAGTCATTGTGGTATGCTTAGGAAGAATTGCATCCATAATGTGAAGCTCATGCAATGCAAAGTAATTATATGTCAATACCGAAAACAAGAAGACAAAGCAACACCTTAAGAGTCATGTAATCACGGCTAAGAATATATCTTCCGTCCTTTGAAAATTTAATATCTGAGATTGAGGCAATTATCTCCGTAAAAAATGATCTAGATCCAGGTGCCTCCGGTTCTTCAAACCTGTTGTCATAGAATATTAATTATATTTTAGAAAGAATACTGAAAGGACATGGTAAATATATAATATCCTCACATATCAGGATTTATCAAAAGAAGCGATCAATGGTATAACACTTACAGTTTGGCGTGAGAATCACACAAAGCTGATTGGCGCAAATCAATGAGACGAATTGAACCCTTTGAACTACTATAAGCTAGCATGTTACAGTGGGTAGGGTGAAACTCAGCTGATGTTATAACCTCTGCAAAGATAGATATGAAAATAGTTCAAATCTTGCTTTCGAGAATTTATTAAACAGCACTGAAGTTGCATACACTTTCAGAAATGAAAGGAGCAACCAAAAGTACCAACATGTAGGAGACTACTTACCAGTTAGATCCTCCATGTTTGCAGGCTTTACATCAACGATATTGAAACTTTGACTGCTAATTTCCAAGTTCCAAAGATTTATACGCAGATCATCAGCTGATATAAAAGTTTCCCCGTCACTAGGAAATATAAGAGAGGCAGAGAGAGTAACAGACTATCAGTATATCTTTGAAAATCAAACTAATATGAAAGCAAAACACTGAAACTGGATGTGTTTTGAAACATAACAAACAAGCTTGTCATACAACAGCTTACTATTTCCCGATAAAATACAAAGTGCATACAATCCTAAAGCTTAAATATTGCCATAAGGATTTCCAAAGACATTACATGAATAGGAATAACAGCAATTCAGAAACATCGTGTACAGACAATTCAACTTCAAGACAAGTACTAGATAATTCTATGATAAAAGATTAATACTTCAAGATTCAAATATTTCAACTAAATAATTTAATACCTCAAGGGTTGCATGGGACAAAACATGTTCAATAGATAGAGCCTATTAACCAAGTTCTCATGAAAAAGTGATGTCTCCAAGGGTAAAACAGAGAGGAATAACTTCTGAGGAAAACTCCATCCATATCATTTACATTCTATGGTTAGAAGTTCTCCAGTTTTCTCAATGTCACAAACCAGTCTTTCATTTCTAAAGCATGAACAGTGTCCCCAAAGACCATTTCAGAATGACAGCTTCTTGCTTGGACACGATAACATTAGTTCAGAACATAATGTTATCAGGAGGGAATCGAGATTCATTATCTCTTTACTTGAAAAATCAATCATCCTTTATCATTATTAATAGATATTCATATGCCTTCAACAAAACATAAAATTAGGGTGGAAAATGAAAAAGAAATAGAAGCACAATCAGTGCCAGTTTTAATCTCTAATCCAATTAAACCTTAAAGAAATAGAGTCACATTCTCAGGAGATACCTCAGAATGATACTGCAAAGTAGTAAAAAGAATATATAAACAAAAACACGACAGAGGTTAAGCAATTATCAGACTAAAACTCTTTATAAGTGCATTGAAGTGTGGGCTGATGAATACTTTTCATCCATCAGAGAAGAAAAAGGTAAGATTCTTGATCCTACTACATATTATCTAGGAAAAAGAAATCATACTTCCTCTTCAACTGATTTCCAAATAATCCAAATATAGGAAGCCAGAACACCATAAAATTGAAATAAAGCAAAAGTAAATAGCTACCTGTTATTTGAAATAGAATTAATGTGATAATCATGAGCATGACCATATACCCTTCGACATCTAGCCACTAGGTTGGTCTCCTGACTTGTTACCTAGATACAGTGAAGATTAAAGGTTGAGCAGCCAAGAATTTTAGACAAAAAAATGATGTTCCTGACTATTTGACAACAAAATCCTAATCCCCTAGCCAAAAAAAATGAAAAAAGAAAAGAAAAGAAAGCACAACAAGGTGATCTTCAAAGGAAGGCTCCATCATACAAAAAAATATTCAGCGCAGAAAGTGGTAGATTCCTCGATATTAAAAATAATAACAGAATCTAAAATCTAACAGCATATTACATAAAAACCTTGAAGTCCATATTTATAGGAAATTATGCAAAAAATTAAGTAAAAAGCTGAATACCGAATATCATCTGTCTTCATCACCAAAAGACGGGGCAAAGAATCATGGGCTTTGCCCCTAATTCAGTTTAGCAACAGACAGTATGTCCTATACCTAGTTGAAGTGCTGCTCTTGGAAATAATGGGTCCTACAAAAGAGTTCATCACCCTACTTTGCACTTGTATCACAATTTGAAAATAAATAAATTTCAACCCCCGCTCCCCCCCCCCCCAAACCTTGAGATTGATTAAAACTCATATGGTTCAAATTGTATACAAATATTAGCCTAAAACTTTATCACAGCGAATAAAACAAAGACTGTTTAAGTACAACTACCACAGGTAAACGCAACGATGGAAGGCCTTCTGGTGGGAAAAAGTCATTGCTCAAATTGTTGTAAGATCCATCGAAGGAGCTTCCATTTGCAAGACAAGGTTTAGGGCTATTTGAACTAGCAACGCTGCCATTTCCTACAGCTTTTGATGGATCCAAATTCATGTCAGAAATTTTCTTGACTTTCTTTTCTTGTACCTGATGAAGCCTCATACAGACGGCAGATAATCAAGTGAGTTAGAAGGCAAGGGCAGAGGTATCCAAAGATCATAATATCAATCATCAGTATGCTTAACACCCATGCTCAGAAGATTAGCTAGGATAAAATGAGAAATATCATCAAGTTTTACTCTTTTCTAAGCATTTCCTAGGAATCAGTCTATCCATGCACCACTAACTTTGCAGTCGTTTAGCGGAATTTATTCAATTATAAAGGAATGAGCATCCTAAAGTACTAGCCGCTATTTATTGCAGACAGAGTGTTAATATGGACAATCTACAGTCAACCTAAAACAAGACAGAGTTAAGATGGTAGTTACAGCATAGATTTCCTTCCTACCTTCCAAAACTTGATGGTTTTATCATTAGTGGAAAGGAGAAAAAGGGCACTATTGGCTCTTTGACACCACCTCATTTTATTGATTTTTTCCTCTATTTCCAAGCTCTTGAGATAGTCAAACTGCATTATCAAACGGAAAATGAGAGTTAAATTGAAGAGAGAAGGGGAAACTATTCAGACGAAGATGGAGCAAAAGTTATGTGTGTGCATGCATCATTGTATCATAAAGTAATAAGAGAGCACCTCAGGCTCATGGCTTTGGAACTCCGTCATGTAACGAAATTCAGGGTGCCGACTAATAGGATAATCCATTGTCTCCAGATCCCTTCTTGATACACCATGCTACAATTGTAGTAAAATAAGTTAAAGTTGCAACCCAGGAAAAACATTAAGTTAATATATTAACATCAGAAAAGGTACCAGAACCCACATCCTTTGTGTCTGTCCTCTCGAAGAGAACAACACGGCCCCCACGGTCTCCAGTGGCAAGATGATCCCCGTTTTTATCAAATTCAATGGCAGAAATAATATCAACTGCAGGAGAAAAAAATACTTTCTTAATAATAATATATTTCCGGTAAGAGCAATGCTAAATATAAACGATCTTTCTTTCTATTAATGAATCACAACTCTCAGTCTCTACTCTCTTGACATAATTTTTATTTTCTATACATCTTTCTCTCATAGAGGGAAAAGGGGGATTAATATGTGATAAATATAAACTATTTCTGTCATGCCTAACATGAAGAATCCACAACATTGTAATGCATAGTCTCTTTGCCATTGCATCACACTATTATTCTGCCAAGCTTAAGAAAAATGCATATTGTGGCAATAACAAGCATAATTTAAGAATGAAAATTGAACTACACATATGACATAACTAGTAAGAAGCACTAAGATTATATGAAAGTACAAGATAATTCCTTTCAAAAAAAAATCCTAGCCAGAGACTATGATTCATTATTTTTCAAAAACTCAAAATAGAATTCTGCAATATTTAGCTACACTTTAGTTATTGTCGATTGATCAATCAATAGATGATACATAATTGTCCATTCAACCAGAATCAACAGAAAAGTTTCTGAAAGCTATCAATATCTCACTGAATCCACCATTAACTATTTCCATGCACACTTCAATATTTCTGAAAGCCTAAGGTTTCTGTCATCTGTTTCAGTAGCATACTTCAACATTTGCCCACGTTATACTTACAGAGATTGAACTCAAATTGTTAATCCAAGTTTCAGATAGACAGATAGACAAATGGATAATTGTCCATTCAACCAGAATCAACAGAAGTGCTTCTGAAAACTATTAATATCTCACTGAATCCAACTTTAACTATTGCCGTGCACACTTCAATATTTCTGAAAGCCTACATCTGTTTCAGTAACATACTTCAACATTTGCCACGTTATACTTACAGAGATTGAACTCAAATTTTTAATCCAAGTTTCAGTATTGTGTTACTGAACTAGATGGTATGAATTTAAACTAGAATCTAGAAGATCAAATATCTACCAATCACTGAATTGTCTTTCTTACAAGCATCATACAATATCAAATTATTCAATTCATAATTTTAATAGCTTTCTGTGTGTCCCATTTACTAGGAAGTTTACCATAATATAAACAATTTATATTAAAATAAACCACCAAGTAAACCTAGGAATCTGTAAATTGGACCTATCTTTAACCTCTCTATCATACAAATAGTAAACCTAAGCCACACCAATGTTGTCATCCATCCATGAGTTAAGACTTAAAGTGACATAAACTCGTGAAACATAGTCTATCTCCATCCTAACAGAGTGACAATTCCCAGATTCTCATTTCAATTCAAATCTCAATACTGCAAATGGATTGCCATGCACTAACCCTGAAAATAGGTACAGAAATCACTCAAATTCCACGACTGCCATTAACACAACAAATGGCACAACCCTTTGTGCATGCATCATCCCTAACTTCATCAAGTTCACTTTCTCAATACCTTCTTTATAACAAAGTACCCAGAAATGATTCAAAGCATTACATGGTACCAAAGCGAAGCTACAACCTAGAGCAAACAAAAAAGTTTCAACTTTTTTTTCCAATCCATTAACCGAAACAATAATTAATCAATAACCCATCATCCCAAATAGATCCAAAACACCAAAATAAACCCTAGTTCCAATAAAAACCAACAAATTACAAATTGGATCCAAAAACAATAATAGTTTACCTTCTTGAACTTCTTCTCCAGCGGTTCTTTCACCAAATACCTGAGAAAATTTCCAATCCAACGGTTGTGGCGGTCCTGGAGGAGCTGCGACCACCTCATCGCCTCCGTGCATTTCTCTGTGTTTCTTTTTTTGGGGTTTGTCTCTGGCTGTAATTCTCACTATCTAATAATGAATAACGAAAATGGAAAAGCTAACGGTCTAGATTCAACCACACCCCCAAAATCAAATCAAAGATCGCATATTGAGTTAGCTTTTCTTCGTTGCTAAATTCGGAAGTGGATTAAAATGAAAGAAAAACAAAAGAGACCCAAACGTTGGCCCTCTTCCTGAAAATAAAGTGAATAAATTATTTATTTCCTCTGTGTGCTAAGGAGAAATTTGGTTTTTCAGAAATGGAATCTCAATCTCCTTCTGGCACTGTGAGTTTTCCCATTTTGACTGAGCGCTTGAGTGAAGCGGCGCCGTTTGATTGAGGCGAAAGTAGAACTCTTATGCTCAAGTTTGAGACCGTCCGATTGTGTAGAGGTTGACAAGTCAGGCGATCAATTAAAATAATTCTTTCCACATTGGGAACATGATTTTGATTGGATACCCAAACATAAAAAACCATTAATTTCTTAAATTAAATTTATTATTAATAATAATTTTTATACTTTTTTTTTATAAATTATGTTGACGTCCTCACTTCTCTACGCGGAAGATATCAAAATCGTCAAAATTTTTCTTACGATATCTTTAAATTCGTTTGAAAATAATTTATCATTTTCCCCACTTAACTATAATTTCTTCACATAATTATTAAATTTATCATGTGATGGTTAGATCTATCTATTCATCAATAATCATCTATTATAGTGTCGATATCAATCGTGTTATTATCGGGTGTTATGAACATATATATATGAATAAGTAAAACAAAAAAGGAGATATAAAATATCATATTTATTATTGATATTTTTTTCTTCAATCTTTTTTTCCTCCTATTTTGAATAATTAATTATAATTTTTTATTTAATTCGGAAAGGATGAACCGTTTAAAATCATCAATTTTTTATTTATATCATTAATATCATGAGTAATATATCAAATTATATAATGTTGATATATCAAATTCTTATTCCTAATTATATATTAGCACATCTTTATATTATTATAAAGTTAATTAATACTAAGACGATAATTTCTTACCATAAATATGAAGAGAGAAAAAAATATAATTTTGCATTTCACGTATGTTTAACAAAAATTTATTACAAAAAAACGTAGATATATCTAAAAGAACATATATTTTTACAAAGGTAATCGGATTGCAGATAGTTTGACCAAATTTACTCGGAAAGAATATTAGGGGTGAGCATTCAATCAAGTTTAGTTGAGTCGAATTGAGTTAAAAAATTTAAATTATTTAAATTGATAAATCATATTTTATAATTTAAACTTGAAATAAAATTTTTCGAATCGAGTCGAGTTTTCGAGTTTCTGTTTAAATTTAATTGTAAATATTTATAATATTATGATATTATTTGTTTCTAATTTAAATGATTTTTTATAATTATATACAATACATATATATTTTTTCATATTTTTTACGTGTGATATACATATATCTTACAGAGTCGAGGTACTTGATTTAAACTTGAAAATCAATCTACTAATTACTAAAAATTTATAGTTATCCAAGTTGCTATTTGAGTTATTCGAGTTGTATTTTATAACTCAAATTGAACTTAATTTTTTTTTCAAGTCGAATTTAATTTATGAAATTACAACTCTAAATTTATTCAAGTCGATTAAAAAAAAATCAATTTTTTCAAGTTGAGTTAAATTTTTACTCCTCCAAGATAAAGAAAATAATTAGAGTTACTAATTAGGTTTTAAATTATCCTTGTTCATACAAATAAAATAAAATATTCCATAATTATAGCCATCCTTTACTAAATTTATGAATCTCTGTGGAGGAAAAAGACAACAACCAATCATAAACAGATGTACTGCATAAGCAAAACCTTCGATATTAAGCTTTTCCTTTAAGAAAATAATTTTGTGGATCTACACCACAAATAGTATTAGAAGGGATGAGTGTTTTATCCGTTAACGTTGATAAGTATTATTTTATAACTTAAATTTGATTTAAAATTTTTATGAGTTGAATTGGTTGAGTTTCTATTTAAATTTAATTATAAATATTTATAATATTATGATATTATTTGATTTTAATTTAAATGATTTATTATAACCATGTAAATATATGATATAGAGTCTGATGAACTCAACTCAAACTTGAAAACTAGTCCATTGATTACTAAAATTTTGAGTTATTCGAATTATATTTTATAAATCGACTCGAATTTAAAAAAAATTCAAGTCAAGTTGAGTTTATGAAATTATAACTTAAAATCAATTCAAGTCTCAAGTTTTTTAAGTCGAGTTAAAACAGATCGATTATTTGAGTCGAGTTGAGTTTTACTCAACCCTAAGTGTTTGTAACCCGTAATTTCAACTTTAAACATACATAAAATATAGAATTAGATAGATTATATCCGTAAGTATTATAAAAATTTAATCTTATTATTATTATTTTAATTTTGTCAATTAGATCATTAAATTATTTAAATATTATTAATCAAGTCACACATCGTTAATATTTTACAGAAGAATTGATGTGGTAGTTAATAAAATTAGTATAATTATACGTTCAATTATTTTCATTCAAGCATTTTATCAATTTCGTCATAATTTTAATTTAATTTAATAAAATTGAAATATTAAATTTATCGAATTAAACTAAAATTAAGAGTAAATTGATAGAATGTGTAAATAATAAGAATTGAATGTGTAAATATCAATTCTATTAACTATCATATTATTATTTTTTATTAATTATTAGTAAGTACAAGGTATATATATGTCCAAAAATCTCAATCATTTGACATTAAACGCTCACAAAACATAACATTCAAAAAAAAATATGAAAGCAGTAGCATTTTAAAGATATTTACGGGCATTACACCCAATTCCTGTAAGGCCTTGTCAGGCCCAAAAGAAATTCTGAACAACATTTTTCTTTTGATTTTATACGTTAATAGGAGGGATCAATCAAAGCTGACGAGTCGGCGTTCAAATGGTTCTTAATATAATCGAATAGATATTAATTAAATTAATTATATTGTCAAAAATAATTAAATCATTAATCAAATTGAATTATTTAAGAAAATAGTTAATAGAGTCAAAATAATTTTAATTAATTTTTAATATCCTTTTAGTTTTAATTCAAAAGAATAATTCAATTAGTAATAAATCGAAAATGAGTTTTTTTTAGTCTGATAATCTTTATTTCTTGAGTTGGGTTTAATATTAAGATTAAAATATAAATTTTAAATATCAGGATTCTCGATAAGATTTGAGCTAAAAATTTAAAATATATATACATTAAAATTTTGATAAATTTAATTAATTAATTGATTTTGGTTTGAAGAATTCTTCAACTATTTTTAGACAGAATAAATTTCATTCGTCAATTGTTTAATCAGACTATTCCAGTTCATTCTATGGTCAACTTTTATTGACAAATCATGTTTAGGCAATTTTGAGTGAGTTTAATTCATTTTTAAGTTGGATAAAATATAGCAATAGTCTTTAAAATAATTTTTTATCTTTTTAGTTATCATGCTTTTAAAAGTTATATAAGAATATTAAAGTTATCAAAAAAAATTACATTTTGATCATTATGTCATTATATAGTATTAAAGGATTGACTTGACATGTTAATTTAATGTTTAATATATCATTTCACTCCTTAATTCTTATTGAATGATTTTTTTCTAAATCAACGACGATTACAGAGTTGATTGAGAGAATAGATCTTAGATATGTGATTAAGGAATATGTGATTAAGAGATAGAAATAATCTGACATGTAGACTTCGAGTTTCAAACGATCATCAGTGACGACGATCGACACACGATCAATAACTGATTAGTAAGGCAAACAATAACTAAGTTATGGAGAATGGAGAGAAAAAGGAAAGGGGAAAAAGAGAGTAAATGAGAGAGAAAAAGGAAATCAGAGTTTAAATATCATCCTAAAACTATGTGGTTTTACTGGTTGGATTTTTTTTTTTTTGATTAATTAGTGGTTGGAATAAAGACTTCAAAACAGTGTTGTTTTGGCACTAAACTCGTGACCCGATCTACCGGGCATAAAATTAACATGTTTTTGCTAAAAAAGGACTTCACATTTCTAGTCATTCTTAGTTTGATAAGTATTCAATTCCTAAAGTCATAACTTAGATATTCGTTTAAACCCAATAACTTTCGATTTGATCAATTAGATATCTTAAATTATAAGATAGTAATTAGCGAGTTATTTTGATATATGGAGTAATTAATTTGGGGGTGATGTTCGTGATTAGGACTACCCATCTTCGTGAAAAAGTTTAGCATATCAGATTTAAGGTGAACACACCATAAAATTTGAAGCGTTTCATAAATTTCATAAGTATGATGCTTTGTCTATTATGTTTGAACACTCGTTATGATATTTAAGTATGAGTAGGGAAAATTGTCAAATTATCCATTATCGTAATTAATGGTTATTAAGCTTAGAACTTGATGAAAATGTTATAAGACTATAGTACGTACAAGTTAAGCCTCTTAGTTCTAAATCAATGAATGTTCTCAAGTAGATAAAATGACCAAATTGCCCTTGACTCTAATTATTGGTGAGTAAAAGTCTAAAGATTGATAGGAATATTTTAAGCGATCTAGCCATAATATTCAAATTTATGATATGCTCTGGAGTTGAAAATTACTAAAACACTCTTTTCGGACGTTGTAATTAACATGATGTGTTGAAAATAATATATTGCTGTAAGTGAGAAAATAACTAAGATACTCCTCCGAGTAGAAAAAGACAAAAAAAAACCTTAGAAATGAAAATTATTAAAATAGCCTTAAATGAGGAGAAGTACAAAAATACCCATATGATTATGGGTTTAAAGGCATCGTATTATTTGGGTTTAAAGAACTTTCGTGTTCTTAAAACGTTTAAAAGAACTACATGTATCATATTGTATACACATTTATAAAATGTTCATGTGAAAATAGAAATACAGAGATATTCATATATGAAATACAGAGATATTTTAATTGTCCTAGTAAATTAGATAGAAGTCATATGATACAATGATCAAATAGTTGCATATTTGGACTTTCGGGTTCATTCATCACACGTGATTGTCTTATTGACTGTGAGTGTGAGTTTAGTATTTTGCTGTGTTAAAACTTTTGAGGCTGTCCATCTTACGTGAATTATTTTATCTGATATTGAATTAGCATTACGGTACATTTGGACCTACAAGCTCTTCTACCCTTTCGTGATAGGTTTCACAGTAATATTGTGACATGTGTCACCTAGACAGACCATTATATAGTTTATTTTGAACATCTCTAATGGTTATTTATAATGATCGACTAAAAATAAGTATGGCATTATGACATTGATGTACATGTGCACCATATACATACATGTGTTATTGATGGACTTGAGCATTTTAACTCATAATGAAATTGTAGAGTAGCTTGTTTATCATTCATCATGATTGAATTCACTCTTATGAATAATTATTATATTCTAAATCGATTGAACTACATTACCTATTGTATAGTGATTTTTAGGAATACCCCATTTATCATAATATAACGGATAAGATGTATGATGACTTGATATAGGTTATTCTCTAGACATTGCGTAAGTACGTTAAATTCTGATAATTAATTATATGTTACAGGAGTAAATGCTTAATGTATACATATTCCTATATATTATATTTGCATGCTTATATATATATATATGAATTTCGTGAAATATAGTAAAATAGATGTGTATCATTGAGCTTTGTAAGTTGAATATCCAAATTATATTTTATGCGTAGGTTACATATTTTGTGAAATCGTGGTAAGATAACAATATCATCAGAAGAGTCTTAGGATGTTACCCAAGTACAATAATGATTACTTAAACGAACATATAAAGGTTAAAATTTTATTTGAGTCAAGTTTCTAAACATTTATTTCTATACATTTTTAATAAAAAGCTTTGGTTTTTGTATAACTTTAAAATTTGAGAAAATCAAAATTTGACATATTTACACTGTATAATGAATCATAATGCCCACTATAAGAGTTATTTTTTTTTTATGAAAACTATAAGAGTTATTTTAAGAGAAAATCGCCTCAGTGACCAAAAAAAAGTTATAATATACGATTTTAACCAACTTTTTTTGGATTTGCCAAAATGACCAACAAAATCGCAACGCGAAATAAAATCGCAACGCGATCCCCAGAATCGCAAATCAGTTTCCAGAATCGCAAATCAGTTTCCAAAATCGCAACGCGATTCTTGAAAATCGCGATGCGATAGTACAAATTCGCATTGCGATTTTCCATAATCGCAACGCGAATATGAAAATCGCAACGCGAACACATAAATCGCAACGCGTATCCGTAAATCGCAACGTGTATCCGTAAATCGCAACGCGTATGGGTAAATCGCAATGCGTATCCGTATATCGCAACGCGTATCCGTAAATCGCAACGATAATACATAAAATCGCAACGCGTATCCGTAAATCGCAACGCGATATTTAAAGCGCCATATAATCGCTACGCGTATTTATTTTCAAATTACAAAAAGAATATTAAGACAAAATCCCGTAATCGCAACTCATAACCTAAAACCTAAAATCACAACTCAGTCCCATCTCCATCTCTCACTCTCTACGGCGAAGAATCCGTCCCCATCTCCGAAGATTTCCGTCCCCATCTCCGGCGAAATCCCTCACAACCATTCACGGTCAGAAATCCCTCACAATATTCAGAAATGGAAAATCAACCTCCGAGGGTTAGTTTTTTTAATTATTTTTATTTTGAAATGTTTGCATTATTGTAGGTTTTTCATATTGAAACTGATGATAAGTTTACTGGTCATTTCAATAATAGATTAACCATTTCACTTAGATTTCATTTCGCGTTACGATTCTGTCGTTGCGATTTTCATTTCGCGTTGCTATTCTCTCGTTGCGATTTTCAAGTTAGTATTTGTCTTGTCTTTGTTCTGTCTTTTGGTTGAAGTAATGCAATCCATTCAAGTTTCAATTTGCAGAAGAGTCGCAACGAGATAAATGAAAATCGCAACGAGAGAATGACTGTCGCAACGAGAGAATCGCAACGCGAAATGGAAATCGCAACGAGAGAATCGCAACGCGAAACCAAAATCGCATTGCGATTTTCATTTCGCGTTGCGATTCTCTCGTTGCGATTTTCATTTCGCGTTGCGATTCTCTCGTTGCGATTGTCATCTCGCGTTGCGATTCTCCGTTGCGATTTTCATTTCAACCAAAAGACAAACAGTGTTGCAAATTTTAGTTTAAAGAATAAACTACTACTTTTTATGTTTATTGTTTTTGGTATATCTTCACAGTGTAGTTTTTGGTATATCTAACTTGGTATGTTTATTGTTTTTGTAGAAATTTTTTTCGGCTCAATTGACCTTGAGAAATAAAGTCAGCCTGGCCACTACAATTGCAAAGAAGCTTTCACCTGCTCAAAGACAATTGTTTGAGGAAACCTGCTTCGGGCCATGGCTGAGAGTACAGCATCCGGGTGGAGATGCTAATTTGACCCATTTGTGGCTTCAGACCATGACATCAAATCTACCCGACAGTATACAACGTGGTGAGGAAGAGATATGGTTTCATTTTCCACCAGCGTATACTTGCTTTGGGCGAAGGGTTCTGCTTAATCACTGGTCTACGATTCGGACACGATGATGTAGGCCGGTACACTCGTCATATCGCCCGCCCATCATGGTTATCCCGGGTTTTTCCGGATGAGTCAATGGAGAAGCCGAACCTACATGTCGACGACCTGAAGAATTATTTAATAGAAAGCTGGTTTCACTCGGATGGAAGACGTCGATGTTGTCCGAGTATGCCTTCTACTACTTGTGTATGCCGGCTTTTTAGGCAGAGAGGCCAGACAACCTATTCATCGGGAGCTAATAATATTGGTAGAGGACCTGAATGCATGGAATCTGTTTCCGTGGGGTTCGTATATATGGAAAGCTACCTGGACTAAGTTGTCGTCTGCCTTTGATGACCGCAAAAGTTTGCGGGGCGATGGGTCCAAATACACTTGTCAGGCTTTGTTTGGGCCTTTAAGGTAAGAATTTCTATATAATGTTTCTAAAATTATAATTAATTATTTAACAATTACTAATTTGTTATTATATTGTTTGTATTTGGATATTCGAGGCTTTCCCCAGCATGCGTACATATGCAATAAAAACGTCAAATGATATTCCCAGGGCTATTTCCTGGAAGAGGAAAACTCTGTTGGATTGGGAAGACTTAATACCATATGCCACAATAAATAATGTAAGTTAACACAAATACTTTCATATAATATATAAACAAGTTATTAATAGTAGACGTTTAACTTTGTTTGAGTTTTTATATTTTAGGAGGCCAACATTCCATTACAAAGACTGACACCCACGGAGGAAGAGCTTGCCACTGATTGGTGGCAAGCTAGTCAGAATTTTTTTGATGGCACGGATGATGCAGCATCCACTTCCTCCAATTCGAGAGCCATCACCTCACCTAGAGCCATCACCCGATCGACCCGACTATACATCTCTAGAACGAGAGCCATCACCTATCCCGTCACATCATCGAGCCTCTTCTCCACCATCACCTCATGATAGGCGACCGGCAAAGATGCCACGACTCCTATCTCCATGTTCTCCACCTCCACCTCAACGGGATGAGTCAAGGAGTTACGTGATGAGGTCAATGCCTTGCGTGAGGAGATCGGTACTCTACGCGATAACGATGGTGCATGGCGTGTGGAGGTGTCAACTTTACGTGGTGAGGTTGCCGCTCTACGTGAGATAGTATCGTTGCAGAATGAGGTTCATACTCTACGCAACGAGGAAGTTTAAGATTTTCCATATTAACTTAATGATAAATTTACTCGTAATTCACTTAGATTAGCCATTTCACTTAGATTGCTTAGTAAATTTGTTCGGTTGCTGCCAATTCTGCTAAACTGTGTATTCTTTAACACTGTGAAATAGTATTTGTCTTTGTTTTGTCTTTTGGTTGAAAGTAAATTTGTTCGGTGCTGCCAATTCTGCTAAACTGTGTATTCTTTAACACTGGAAATATATTTGTCTTTGTTTTGTCTTTTGGTTGAAAGTAAATTTGTTCGGTTGCTGCCAATTCTGCTAAACTGTGTATTCTTTAACACTGTGAAATAGTATTTGTCTTTGTTTTGTCTTTTGGTTGAAAGTAATTTGTTCGGTTGCTGCCAATTCTGCTAAACTGTATTCTTTAACACTGTGAAATAGTATTTGTCTTTGTTTTGTCTTTTGGTTGAAAGTAAATTTATCCATTCAAGTTTCAATTTGCAGAAGAAGAAATAGTTTACTTTCGCAACACGAAACTTAAAATCGCAACGCGAAACCAAAATCGCAACGCGAAATGAAAATCGCAACGACAGAATCGCAACGCGAAACCAAAATCGCAACGACAAGATCGCAACGCGAAACCAAAATCGCATTGCGATTTCATTTCGCGTTGCGATTCTTTCGTTGCGATTTTCATTTCGCATTGCGATTCTGTCGTTGCGATTTCATTTCGCGTTGCGATTTTGGTTCGCGTTGCGATTTAAGTTTCGTGTTGCGAAAGTAAACTATTTCTTCTTCTGCAAATTGAAACTTGAATGGATTGCATTACTTCAACCAATAGACAAAACAAAGACAAATACTAACTTCAGGGTATTAGTTTGAAACATATTTTTCTTTGTTATGCATTTGTGAACTATGATAGAATAATGACTTGGGTGAATACATGCAAGTTTGAAACATATTTGTCTTTGTTTCACTGTTTAAATATCATGTCTGTTTATTTACTGATTTTTGTATTTAATTATTTAGCGGCCCGATAGAGTGGATGCTTTACGTCGGGTTATGCTTGCACGACGGAGTTCACGCATCAGCAGCGTGCACGTGCTATAAGTCTCCGTACACCCCAATAGTGCGAAGACACCGCAAGAAGAAGCCCGACTCGCCTGTCATCCCTCAAGAGT